>NC_040896.2:18831376-18931376 GCF_900634795.4 Betta splendens
TCTCTTTCAGTCAGGAGGAGAAACTGGCACGCACACACACACACACACACACACACACACACACACACACACACACACACACACACACACACACACACACACACACACACTCAGGTTTACTCGTCACCTGCAGCTTTTTCTTGATGTGCAGAAGCATTTGCTTTCGAAAGCGAGGTGCCACGTTTGACCAAACGCACTATTTACAGGCAGTAATGGAAGTCAAGTGTTAGAATGAATTTACCACAATGGTGCATTTGTTTTGACTGTTGTCTTTTAGTGAGATTCTACTTTTAAATGCAGTTAATCAAGTTGAATATAATAAATGACATAGTTAGCGTATTTAGAGAATGTGTTGTAATGAAGAATGAATCAATCACCCTATCCAGTTGCATCATGGGAATTGTTCACTCCTGCATTTCTTAAGATCACCTATTTTCTAGTAAAACACTAACCAGCTGGTCAGATGATAATCTACTGGTGGTTTAGCTTCTGATTAGCTTGTTTTCAACCGCAGATGTCACCAGATTCATATTTTTGTTGTCATTCACAACACAACACTTTTTGGTGACTGACGTCAGTCAGATCCAACAGAGTCGAGACGCTTCGAGGTGTCAGAGGTCCAACGTTTTAATGGAGCCCAGGTGTCTTCATGTACTGTACGGTGCTCAGAGGCAACTGGTTTTTCCTCTCATGGAGTTATTGCTGGTGTCACTTCCTAAAACCACAGCCTCTGATAAAACAGACATTTTTTTCTGAAGCATATGTAAAATGTTTTACATACTGAAACAGCTTCAGTAAGTGAAGCTATTCTCATATGCAACTGTCAGGAAGCGTTCACTTTCAAGACGGATCCCATTCTGACTCCGTGTGGGACGAGCAGACAGGAAACAATTAAAGGATTCTCTTAAGTGCCATCCCTGCGTACGCGCGGGCTGCAGTCGCCGCTACTCAGCCGCCATATTGGCCCTTCTTGCTCTTCAACCTCTCATTAATTCAGACCCGTCACGCTGACGCGCTTCCAGCTCGTGGCGCCTCGGCGGCGGGTGACAGCTCGGCGTTGAGTGACAGCAGCCCTGTCTGTCTGCTGCAGGAAGATCCTCTGCTGCCAACAGTTTTGTAAAGTAACCCTCGACTGTCACTACGGCGGAGGGAAGGGGTCATCCATTCACATGTCGGCCTCCTCAAACCGTAAATAGCTTTCAGTGATGTCTTCCCTCATCCATTATTAACAGCTTTTGAGTTAATGACACTTTTTCATTTCGCACACGTAGCTCTGGTGCGTTTGTTTGGCACCGACTCCGTCCAACGGTCCACGTCTGTGATAAGGAACAGAAACCTCATGTTTGATGAGCATATACAATGTTTGACCTGTCAGTCATCAGGTTTTATGACTCCTTCTGACAGAAAGGCCTCAAATCAATCATATTTTTGGGACGTCTAGTGTCTCTTGAGCTCATCTGCGTCATCTTGGCCCCATTGTGGCCTGGACTCTGCCTCTTGATGAGCACCAGCTTCCACTAGACCTCAGCCACACATTATCCTGCTGAATACCTGCGACTTCCTATTCCTCTGTGTGATGAAGCCATTCAGGCACAGAGATCCGTGCTGTCTCCTCCACGTTCCACCGTGGGGATGATCTTATCAAATCATGTTCCTCAGCCACTTTATTCTCCAGTCGACTCAACACTCTCAGTAGAGTTGTAGGGTAAAAAGGCCAGGAGCGGAGCTCAGGGTGTTGTTGTTCATGTGTTCATGTTCACCAGCGGACACACAACATTCTGCATTGTTGTCTCACTGAGCACTGACAAAAAGTATTTGACAATACTTTCTGCTCAAGTCAGGGTTCACGTCAGCAGATGCCTTCATTTGAGTCAGCGTGGGTCGAACCCGCACCTCCAGCTCCGTGTCATTCACGCCCGACTGTAATTAGCCTCGTGGATGTCATTAATGCACAGGAGGTGTTTATATACTTTTTCCAGCTGACACCGTGAAAACTGGTACAATTTGTGTCCTATTACTTCAAACAGACAGATGAGTGTTGTCTGTGATCCTCTTGCACCATGTGTCCGGTAAAAAGGCGGCATTCAGAGTTTACGGACCCTCGTCTCTCATGTGACATGTGACCCCCGCTATAGAAGGTTTAGTCATCGATCTGACCACAAATGTTAAAGGTCACACACTATGTAAATCCATCAACACCAAGTTCATCGACAATTATTTAAAGATATTTTTGGGTAGATCCGTTCATTATTTTCCAAGATGTGGGTTTGGACTGAGTTCAGGTTCGACTGGTGGGGCTATAGGGGGGGGGGGTATCCCCCAGGTGAGGAGAATACAACTTTGGTTAGTGTGATTTGTAGTCAGATGTTCTGCCAAGGAAGCACATAGCTTAAGGGTTCAGAGACTCACAAGACAGACAAGAACACAGAGCAAACCAAATCCACTAAATGTCAGAAACACAGGTTTTTTTCTCCTGATTTGATCTGTTCTGCATCTGTCTAAGAGGAAAAGAAATAATTGGCCATTTAGAGGCACAAAAAGAAAGTTTGCCTTTGTTGTGAATCTGCATACGAGTTACCACCATACATTATCATGAATAATACATCTATATCTTTTCCATAGCCACGGGTGGTGGGGATTAGATAAAGCACCATAAATAAGCTTCAAAGCCGGCTGTTCGCCGTTGTGTTACCTCTCGCCATAGAGGCCTTTCCTTTAATCACAAACTTAGCCTTCGCTGGTGGGGCCCTTTTGTCGCACTTGTGCCGGCGCCGCCATTGGCGCGGGGCAGCCCTGTGTGTGCACACGTATTCATTTACCTAATTAACACGGAACTCACACTGGGAGTCAAATGAAAGCTACCGTTGGGGAGGCGCCGAGAACAAAGCCCGGCGAGGAAGCCCAGCGCCCCACTGTTACCCGCCACTGGAGTCACGGGGGAAAGAAGGAAAAAACAAAGAGGCCCGGACAGGACAGGGCTTCATCCACAGACATGGATGATGAGCTCCACTTCCTGTTTGTCCTGTTCTTTCTTTAGTAGAATGTGAAGACATTAAAGGTTTGCATTAAAGCATTAAAGGCAGTACTTTGTAATGGAGGCTACTCTACATGTTTCCCTTGTGCTGATGTTGACTTTATATACAGTATTCTGTGATTTCCCGTGGACTATTCAGTGACGTTTTATTGTGCAAGCTCCTGCTAAAAAGGTCAAAATGTCACCACCTTGCTTTCATAATCAAAGCTGACATTTAGAATATGTTTTGGCACGAAGTGTTAAAGATGACAGATGCCGCGCTTCATCTCTGTCCGGGCGCCTTAAAGACTGTCTGGACCTGATACTGTGCAGTCGTGTTACAATCTAATTAGTAAATCACCCCACAAATTTCTTTGTAGATCGTCCTCAGACAACATCATCAACATCAGCTAAGAATAACAGATAATAATAAGCTGCCCGGTGCTTATCAAATCTGGACAAACGCTCCCTCGCCGTGTGTGTGCGCACGCACGCGTGTGTGTGTACAGTAACTCCATCTCGGCAGAAACGCGCGTAATTAACATTTTTATTTTTGGTGACATTTCAGAAGTGTGCTGAGTTCTTCCTTGACAGCTGGATGCTATCTGTGTTTACATCACGCTGCTCTCTCCCTCTGAGGTGCAGGACTCACCATCTTGTGTTAATTTAAAGAGTTGGACGTCTTAAAGGACTGATTATCTTTAATTAACACCGTAAGATAGATGCTCACTCCAGTTGCCGCTTATCTCCGCCTTGTATGCTGTCAGGTTATTTTCATGGCTTATCACCGACTGCAATGTAATAACATGAACTACCTGAAAAGTTAGACTTTAATATTGTTTTCCAAAAATGGAATTCTAATTAACTTCGTAGGATAATGCAGGCTTTTCTTTGCAGGTCTTTATACAAACTAATTATTTGGTTTGCATTAGGATCCCATAGGCTCATGCCCTAGTGGAGTCCAAACAAAGATTTAACAATATCTTACCCAAATATCATCAACATACACCGGAGATAGCAGACAGGAAGACTCATTAAAGCCCGTAATGTGACAGAAGAGATGAAATCACTGTTCCAGTCAACTGGATGTGAAGAATTATCACAAAAGAACCTCTGAGGGCTTGAAGTGGTAGCACTGAAGTGCATGCAGCTCACTGTACGACCACATGGCTTGTGATGCAATAAAACACACTGGGAAATAAACCTCCACTTTGCATTGTGGCATCTTCTTCACGAAGTTCATTATTTTCCAACTTCACACCCCATCGAACTGCATTATTGCACCTGGTCACCTGTCGACCTTTCTTCAAACTTCCTGCAACCTGGGACTTTTACTATAATAAAAAGCCCGAAGCGACACTGACAGGAAAATCTTCAGCCTAACAGTTACCCAAGAAAATACAGTCAAGTGAAGGTGAAGTGTGAAGGTCAGCAATCAGGCAGACGCACGTGTTTAGGCCTCATTTTGTTAACGTCGTCCTCTGCATCGTGCAAAAAACGGTGAACGCGAGCTGCTGCTGCTGCTGCACGCAGATGCGGAGATTAATTACAGGGGGTTGGATGTTGCATCAGCAGCCAATTATCACCTGAGAGGAGTCGGTTGGCCTCACTTGGTTGGCAGCCACCATTCTTCCTTCTCACGCCTCCCCTGAAATCAGCCGGCCGTCAGCGCGCCAGCAAATTGGATGAGGAGCCAGGAAACATATCACCGCCCAAACACGCAGCGACCACGAATCTGGGATCGCCCGTAATAAACTCTAATGTGTCAAACGGAATGAGAGATGAAGGATGCGGCCCGGTCGGAGATGCGCGGGGGGGGGGGGGGGGCGGCGCCGGCGATGTGAGTGATGTGTTGAGACTCGAGTCATGCAGTCAGCGGCTCAGTTCCACGGGAGCGGCCGGGAGTTCAGCGCCTCTATTCGGCTGCAGCATGAAAGGTTTGGCCCAGCCGATGTCGGGCGTTGAACCCGGGGGTGGGGGGGGGGGGGGGTGATGGAGAGACACAGGGAAACGGACAGAGAGCAAAGAGTGAAGGGCGTCCTGTGTAATGTTGATTCCAGAGAACACAGGATCACCTCTCGCCGCCGGCCTGACCTCCCCTGACACCGACGGTCCGCGTTGCCATGGCAACCGGCAAAACAAGTGTGACACTTTCCTCCTGCGCACCCCCCCCCCCTACACACACATGTAAGCGGTGAAAATGAATGTGGCCCCAGGATCAACACGCAGCCATATTGGCAACAAATCGATAGTTTTCCCCTCTGTCTTGCGCCGGTCCAGTAAGCTGTAACATATCAATCCATATGTGCACACACTCCACACTAATCCTCGCAGCCGCTGTGAGTTGTGCGCTCGCGCGCTCGGCCACGTGAGGGAGAAACAGTGAACAAAAGCTGCCCACTGTGTTTGAACTGCTCCATTAAAACAATCTTTGTTTTTGATACAGAGGAGAAAAGGAGCAAGCTGACTGAACACAGACCGGGTGTCAGCGTAAGATGGAGGGGTTTTGTTGTGTTGTTTTGCTTTTCTTTAAATTCTGCTTCTCATTACTGCGCCGAGCCTCAAGCAGCGAAGGGAAGACAAAAAAAAAAAAAAAAAAAAAGGAGCCAGAGCAACTGTGCCTGAGCCCAGGGGCCCCTAGGAGCCACGGGGGGTCCCTACTTTGATGGAGGTCTGAGCATCATTAGAACGGATGGCGTGATGGGGTCAGATACATGCGCGGCAGCGCCGCACAGTCCGCACTCGCAAACACACACGGTCCACGGCCGTCTCATGATAAATCGTGTTATAAAGAGAAAGAATCGTAAAAAAAAAAGAATATTTTTAACTTTTCCACTTTTTAGGGCCAAAATAAACGTGTGCACCTTGAAGGCAAATATACGGACAACACGGTTAAAGCGCGGAGCAAAAGAGCAGGACTTTGGAATATACGGTGTTTAACAGAAAGCTGAAATTAATACCCGTAATAACCCGTTGTGGTTCACTCTGAAAGTTCACTGTTCATGAAAGAATTAATGTGAGCTAGCGCTTCCTTTATGGTCCTAATAAAAATTATACTGTTGTACTTAAATTTTTTTAATAAAGTGACTGAGAACATTTAGGGAGACTGGCATATGTTAATAAGACGAGATGAGGCGGCTGGTGCACAGGAACAGCCCACTCTAAAGCATCCCGGTCCTCAAAGGTCAACCATATTTTCATAATAGCGGCCCTATGGCCAACGCTAAATCTGTCTGACCAACGCGGAGGTGGGAGAGATACGTCCGGCACCTGTGTGACATCACTGCAGCATCACCGAACCTGCTGGATGGACGTCTGCGTGAACAAACAGCGGAGCAGCTCATCATCTGCTGCAAATTCAACACAGTGCACTTTGGACGTGGTTCCAGTCTGCAGACGCCATCTGTGTCTGCGGCATCTATATTCCAGGGAGCCGCCTGCATGCGCGTATGTGAAAGTGTCGGGCGTCGGAGCCGTGGGGATCCATGAGGAGGTGTGTGTGTGTGTGTGTGTGTGTGTGTGTGTGTGTGTGTGTGTCTGTGTGTCTGTGTGTCTGTGTGTGTGTGTGGTGATGAGACCCTGTCTCTGACACGATGCTGCTCTGTTAAGGTCAAGCCCTACAGAATGTCAGGGATGATGACACGCACTGAAAGGTTTCATCTAATCCCTCCATTTCACCCCCCCCCCCCATTCCGCCTCTGACACCGCCCCCACCTCCATCTCTGGCCCCTCGCGTTCACCACGCGAGACAGAGACGGGCCGGCCTTCACCTGCGGCGGCTCCTGATGGGGGCGTTTGTCTGCGTGTGCTGCGTGAAGTCGTGCCGGGCGGCGAGCGGAGCCGGGCCAGCGTCTGCAGGGTCGGTCCGGTGTCCAGACGCCGCTGTCACCGCCGAACTACTGTCAGTGGACGGAAGCTTTGACACAATAAAGTCCTGGACCTAGAACTTGCAAACAGCTCTGCCGTGTGTGAGGCTACACAATAAGAGCCTGAAAGAAGCCACTGCTGATGTTGTGTAATTGAATTCACCCCCATATCTGATCCCTTAGTATCTGTTTGTATTATGATTGTTACATTTGCCTTCATGGGAAACGCCTCTCGTCAGTCCTCGGTTGCATGTGAAAGCAAATCTAATGCTGTTATTCCTAAATAGCGTCAAATGAATTCAATTAGGTTGCCATGAAAAAGAAGGTTATTTACACCTTATGAGATTACCTGGACTTAATTTCCTGCGGTTTTAAATAATTGACAAACAGCATGTGCGTACTTAACTAAGCCCCATATTATGCGCACAGTTGAACATGTCATCAGTTAGTCTTAATGCTTTTTACTCCTACCTTTTCCCTCATTTTTCCCTCTTTCCCTCGCTCGGCTGCTCCGTAGTTAACACTTATTAAATTAGCAGTCATCCAGTGATCAAACAACAGCCCCTTTTCCGCGGAGCCGCCTGAATGACGGCGGAGGTCTCCTCGGCATCTGGCGACATGCCTTGTTTGGTGCAGATAAGCGCCGAAGCCTCGGTAATTAGGATATTACAATTCCCGGCAAAACATTTTTCCCGAAAGCTGCAGTTTGGATTCCGGATTTGAGGCCCGGGAAGAAGAGAAACAACGGCGGGATCAAGACGCTGGGCTCCCCCTGCACCTTCTCCCACTGTCATTTATCCTCTCACCTCTGTGGATTGGGTCTCGATCGGCGGCGGGTTGACGGATACGCGGAGGGCTGAGGGAAAGGGGGGAATGAAGGATTATATAAAGAAGAAGCAGCACTTGATGGTAACTGGTTGAGATTAGCGCCTTAGGGGTACAGCAGTGGCTGTGATTTTGATACTGCGCCCCCAGCTAAACGCTGAAGGCCGCCTCGCCTAGAGGAGTCTGCCTTCACCCACAGGCAGTCAAAGATTGTTTTTTTTTACCGGCATCTCCTCCTCCTCCTCCTCCTCCTCCACCCCACAGACACCTGTCATCTCCAATGTCAAAACTCCGCACAGAAAGGAAGAGACAACACAAAGAATAAACAAAAGAAACATGCTTTTTTAAAGGCACACTCTGCATACAGATATTTGAGGGCGAGGGCCAGGCTTCACCTGCAGCAGCGTGAGCCAAACAGGCTGCGAGTCCCGACAAACGGGGCCTCTGCTCGCTGCTTATTTATTTCCCATAACCCTTGTTCGCTCGTAGGTGGGGTTCATTTTTCACAAAGGTAGATCGTGTGACGTCAGACGTTCGCTTCGAGATTTTATGAATGAGATAAATCACAGGCATCAAATAATAAATGTCAACCTGTCTGAAAGTCTTTATATATGTATTATTATTGGCAACAAAACATCTAAATGTGCTCATATCAACAGAACATTTGAGGCTAAATTGAAGTAATGAGCAGCAGCTGATGATGTATCATTATTTGGTCTGTGTGATAAATTAAGAAAAAGGTCACCAGACATCATCACTTTAACAAGACCACTGGGGATGCTCCAATTAGCATCCGACTGAATTATCGGAACAAATGACAGAGAGATGAGCCGGTGGTCAGAACAAGACTCACAATGAACTAGTTTCTGTGTGGATTTCACTTTTCTCTTTGTTAAGATGAATAGAATTGCGAACGTGAACTTACCTGGAAACAATGAGAACCAGGCGTCGGTCCCGCGTCGACGACGTGACGCCGGCAGCTCTGCCGGACGCCGCTGTCGCAGCCAATGGGGGGCAGAGGACACAGCAATGGCCGCCGCCGCCGCTTACGCCGGCAAAGACGCGGCCGGTTCTCGTCTGCCTCCATTTGAATTCCCTCTGTTTGTTTGTTTGTCGACCTTGCCGTCCGTGTCACCTGACCTTCCTCCGTCCAGGACGCTGAGGAGAGAGGAGCAAACACAAACAAGCAAACAATGACATTTCTGTACAGAGAAGTCACAACCCCCCCCCCCACTGCCCCCTCCCACACACACACACACACACACACACACACACACACACACACACACACACAACAAACCTAAGACAAATTTTTTCAGGAACACGAGACCGTCCGAGACTGTTCCCCCTCACGGCTGTTGCCAAGGAAGTGTCGCCGTGACAACTTCAGCGACTGCGGCGCGATGGGTGACCCTTGGGGTGGTGGGGACGAGGAGGTGGAGGGGGACGGGGGAGAGGCGGCGCTGAGTCCCCCACCCACCCCGGATCCTGACAGATGTCACATACCTCCTCCATGGGCACCTTCTGTTTCCTGTTCACCTTTCTCCATCCTGCAGCGTTAGGGCTCCTGTCGCAGCCTCATCAGAGCGGGCACACACACACACACACACACACGCACGCACGCACGCACGCACAAACACACAAACACACGCACGCACGCACGCACACACGCACGCACACACACACGCACGCACGCACACACGCACACACACGTTCAACTTTTACTTTAAAGACATCTTTAACAGCCCGAGTGTGTTACATCACACCAAATCTCGCCGCTTTTATTAAAAGCCCAACATTAGTTTCCCGCATCATCTCGCTCTCCGTCATCTGTTTGCGCTGACTTTATTTATTTGGTTGCCTAAATAATTTCGGCTCCAGACAAATGTACATTCTGTGCTCTCCCTGGCATCCACTTCGCCTTCTCCGAGGATGTTGCCTGTTATTTACCAAAGGCTTCTCTGCGAGAACAGTTGGTGTTTTAGTCTAAGCACACCCCACTCAAAACCTGTTTGCACAGATTTTCCCCATCATCCTTCAGACTATGGTTTGACAGAAACACTTCAACAAAATGAGATTCTGCCTCGTTACATTGTCTTATACTGTTATATCAAAAGTGTCACCAGCCCACTCCGTGCATAACAAGTCCAACAAACCAAAAGGCCTGATGATATTAGATTTCCATAAACCTTCTGCCGGCTGCCTCCACAGACGCGCCGTGCGGCGTCCGCCCAGAACGCTCTCCTGGATGGAAATGCGCGGGCTAAATCTGATCATGGCGCTAGATAACGTTCACTTCTCACTCCCGGAAACACAGACTGGGGTTGGACACGGAGGGGATCCTGTGACTAACCCATCAATCACGCTGACGCCGTGCCCCAGTGATGGATATTCTAATTTCCCTTTTATATACAGGTGCGCAGGACGGATGGGTGACGATTAATGGACGGGCAAAACAAAGCGGGACGCGGCCCGGCCCGCGGCGCTCGGCTGCAGCGCTCCGTGTTGTCGACGCGATGCTTTCACGTTCGGGGACTCGGTTTCCACATAAACACGTGAGGGCGACGCGACGCGGTGAGGGGGAACAAAGGTGTTGCTAACACAACAATTGTCTTCCCTCCTGGGGGACTCACAACAGGCACCGCAGTCACTTCTGTGACAACCCTGGTCCCTCGACACCCTCACCTCGCCTCGTCTTCACGCCGGCGGTTTCTCACTTTGTCACCGCTCTCACCACAATAATTATACCTTAACTCTCACCCCACCTCTGTCTGCCGGGGCTGTAATTTATTTAAAAACATCACCCTCCTCGGGCCAATGCCGACGTGGCGCGCTTATCTGTCAAACTCTTCAAAGTCGGAGTCGTGCCAAAACATCCTTTTGATGGAATCTTCTGACGTATCGGCGCTGCGGGCTCGTAGCTCTCAAGTTGCCTCCTCAACAGTCTCTCATCCTCTTCTCTCGGAGTACAACTTCATTTCTCTTCTCATCTCGGCCTCTTGAGCAAACACCTCTTTCATATTCCGTCTTCTGTTTAGCCATGTTCGTGCACCAACACACCATCCCCAATGTCAAATCACTGAACAGCACTAACGACCACAATGTAGGTTCCCAACAGTATAGCAAGAAGGACACGAGTCCTTTCTTTTCAGCAGACACACTGAGACTGCGTTTTCACTGAATAATAAATACATTGCATTCATTTCGGGCTGTCATCTGATTTACCGAGGCTATTTAAGCTCGCTACAGTCGTTCTGCTGGACATCAGTTCTAGGCTATTTCCCCGGTGGTTACCGGGTTCCTCACTCCACGCCTGACATTGAACGTGGGCTTTTCATAAACCATCCAGCACCGGAGACCGTTCCTGCAACTCAACCATCCAGCCTCAGATCTCTCTCTTCCGCCCCTCCGTCCTTTAGCTCACTTTATCTCTCGCTCTGCGTCCCTCCCTCCCCCGTCTGAAGCTGTCCTCCCAGCCATCTGTCATGCGATGTTTATGGGCCCTTTTGCTTTTGTGTCCTGATGACCACTGTCACAGAGAGCCAGCCATTACCGATGCGCGCTGATGAACGATGGTGCCCAGACGCATTGCTGACACCCCTGTGTCCTTGGCCACAGAGACGCTGCCTTGCTGCCCGGCTCAGGCCAGTAAAGAATGAGGACGGGGGGGGACCTGGGGGAGCTGGACTGAGGACCTGTCCGTCATCCCACCGACAGGATGCTCATATTTCCGTCCCCTCCCTCCCCTTTCCTCCCTCTTCTCTTTATCCAGCCAATGGAAATATGGTGCTGGTCAGCATGGCCGTAGCGATGATATTGTCATTAATCCTTCAGCGAACAGTGCCCTTGCCTTTTCACCTGAATATATGTCTACATCAGAAAAGACACAGTGACGAACGCGCTCTCCTCTCCAGAGGCCACAGACACAACAGGGTTCACGCAGGCGAAAGGAGACCATGAATGTCGTTGGGCATGATTTGAAAAGATGATTTTAACCGTGCGTAATAAAACACACACGCTAATTTACCAAGAGGTTTTTCACTGCTAATGGTTTTTGACTGACTTGAGGAGAAAAAGAAACAGGCATTATTTCCAGAAAAAAAAGCTACGAGACGAACAACAATCCTTTCACAATAAAGCAACATAATGTGAACAATCTGGCGGACAAAATAAAAATCTCATTTAATCAGCGAGGCCTCCCCTCCTCTTGTGTCCCCCCTCCCTCCCCTCTTCTCTGTCTCCACGAACGTCTTTACTGGCCGGTGAAGCCGCTGATGAATTCTTAAGCAGATCACACTGATAATTGTATTTCATAACTGTCAGTTGTGCGAAGGCTGCCAGTGTGCCCAGGAGCTATTTGTGTCTCAGTATGTCCTCCACCCCCCCTCCTCCACTCTGTCCAACCTCCCAATCACCAGGGATGTGCTTACTGTCTCTGGCCCTGAATTACTCAATCAGGAGGACGCATTTACGGATGACACCTTTATTACAATTAATCAGGGAAACTTGATTAAGAAAGTTATTCCTCCCATTCATTGAGACTTACACAAGTGGCGCTGCTGCATATTGTAATTTATGTCCCACTGAGCTCTGGCGCTGCTGATCGACAGAAACGCCGACAGATTGCCCGCCGTACTGAGGCGCGCGCGGACGTTCGGGCGCGGCGTGCGCGTGAAACCCCAGCGCACTGCCACAACACACGCACGCACACACACAAACAAATGCATCCTCCTATCATTCTGTCATGCACCACTCAGGTTTCGCAAAGAGTTTAATAAATGACTTTAATTGGCTGTAGAGATGCGCTCGCTAAAGGAGACTGTTGTATCCCCCTTTCTTCCTGTCACACACACACACACACACACACACACACACACACACACACACACACACACACACACACACACACACACACACACACACACACTAGGTTTCCTGAATGAAGCCATCTCTCTACCTTTACTCACAGTTCCTGGGTCTGCTGTGGCTAATTAGTTGAGTGGGGTTTTAGGTTTGGTAATTAGGCAGAGGTAGCAGTGACGGAGGCTCGGGGAGCTGGGGAGTTGAGGGGGTCTGACTGACTTGCAGAGAAAGAGACCGGACTGTCTGGATCCTGGCAGCAGCGAGCAGCCAGCCAGTGTACCTCAGGCGCCTGGAGGTAGACTAGCATCCACACGATGAGGGTGATGTCTTTGTTACGTGCCACATGTTCCACAGAGGAGAGCCTGTGGAAACGGGGGTTTAGTGGGACGTGCCGTCGTCTGAAATCTGACACGTGCTATAAAGGAATCCAATTTCCAGCGCGCATCCCGTGCAATCAGCGGTGCTCGTTATAATCTGCGCTCTGTATTTACTGTAAGTCGTCCTCATTTAAACTTAGTTTACCCTCCATTACTTCTATGTACATAAGTGCTTAAATGTAGCTGGTGTTAATGGCCCTTTCTGGGAAGCGGCGCTACTGCAGCTCTTGACTAAACTTAGAGAGACACTTGACACAATTCTGTAAATGAACAAATGTTTTCACAGTATCGCCATAAGTCTGCGGATGCTTCTTTAGAGGAGCGCCTCTGCCTTTAATGTCTTGTTTACGCTCCGCGGCTCCAGGTTGCTTCAATACGTTGCCAGTTAGCAGCCGCCGACTGCAACACAATCCAATTAAATAAGAGTGTTGTCTCTCCAGGTTCCTGTGTTCTCTAATTGGGGCTGTGACTGCTCACTAATCAGCGGAGGTACAGGTAGGCCCTGGAGGACGCGCAGACGAGGCCTCTCCTGTTAATTGAAGAGATGCTAAAGCCCGGCCTCCTCCGCGCACCCGCTGGATTCACCCAAACAGCCGCGTGCGTCTGCACCTTTCGCACCTTTTCGCCCGGACGGCGTGTCGGAGCTTGCTTCGGTCCCAGCGCCCGAGCGTTGCGGAGCTGATTGCAACGATTTAACGATCCCCCGTTTGTTCCGCTGGTCAGATAAACTCCCAGCGTTTCTCATGGGTCGCACCCACTTTAATTATAGTCTTAAGGCAAAGTCTCTCATTCAGAACCCTCTCGTACTGAGAGAAATAAAGCCTCGTGGATCAAAAACGGCATCGGGCACGAGACACGTTGGATCATGTGCCTGTAAGATAATAAACCTGACTAAAACTAATAGGTGTGATCGCAAATGTGCAAACAGTAAGTAAAAGTGTGTTTGACCTGTTGTGATGAGCAGTAAAGGAAGAGGAACTGAAATACATCAGCAACTGGGAACAAACGACCCAGAGATTTAACATAGTTAATATTCATATTTTGTAGCCAACAGTGACAACTTCTACATTTATAATTTAAATAAACACGTGGTTTTATATAAATGACCTGAAAAACAGATCTATCACCTAAATTGAAAAACCGTCCATGTGGACGCGTGAGCTGCAGACTTGGGCGCTGTGCATCTGAAAGCGCCTTGGCCTGGTGTGTTTTTGATTTCCTGCACCGTCTGGTGGAGGTAGCAGCTTTGCATGCTGGGGTCACACCTGTAATGTATTTCACACTGGGTTATATTTTGAGTGGCCACCTGGATGAGGAAATAACATGTTCACAGTGCATGAACGCTCCAGCTCTCCCTGCCAGGTAGGAACAGGTGTTTGTTTTAGATGACAGGCAGCACATGAATCCAACGTGGACGCCGCTCGCGTTCATTTCTTGCTTTTAGCGAAGTAGGTTAATTCGGTCTGAGCGAACTGCGAGATCTGACAAAAGTTTTGAGGTAGCGAAGCTTTGGAAGTTGCACTAAAAACACATCTTCCACCCCCTGCTCAATGATAATCTTTCATGTCTTACGTTCCGATTACTTGCTGTGCGGCTAAACTTCCTAAAGTATGTTGCACCGCTTTGTTTCTGGCTTCCAAAACCAAATTAAATACAAAAAAATGGAAATGAAAAAATATGTCAGAGGGCATTCCACAACGCATTCACTAGGAGGAGTTTTTTTTCCACTCGTGGTGGGGAAAAGTAATGGCATTTTCTAGTCCAACTCCTGGTTAGCTGGACTAATTTTTTTTTTTTATTATGTGCAGCTTCGGGGCATGTGAATGAAAAGATTGATTGTGCGAATGCTGTTTCTGTCAGCCACAAACAGGCAATGAAATACCAAGCACACCTGGAGCAGTGCTCACTTTTGACAGGCACATACCAGTGTAAGCCTCTATTAGAAAAACAATGAAGTCTATCATAAAACATTTATGGTAGATAAAGTGCCCGAGAGCGCTAAAAGCAAGCACAACATGGCAGCGGGTCCAGCGGTACTTCAGAAGTGGACCAGGAGCTGCACATCAGAAAATACTGTCAAATACTTTGTAGGTGGAAAGAAATAGAACAGGCTCAAGTCTCTGTTTTAATATCAACATTTGTGCAACATCACCGTTAACCAAGAGTGTTTTTGTTATTTAATTTAAATCATTGCATTTGTCTTTAGTTTCCAAAGGCACCAAATGGTTATTGGCTTTATTATGGTTACAAAACTAAAGAATCACAGCTCATCACAGTTATGAATGATTAAAGTGCTCCTCTGATTTTCCTGTGACACATCGACAGTCAGTCCCATCACAGTTTGCTGTTGCTAACAGATGGCGGTGCCACCTCCACCACCACCTTGCCCAGGTTCTTTCCAGCATACATGTAGTCCACAGCCCGGAAGATTGACTCCAAGCCTACAAACCTTCCCTCCTGGGCCAGATCCCCACAATCCACCTCACACACCAGCTTCCCCTCAGCGAACATTTGCATCATGCTGCCCACGGCCTCCTTGTAGTCGCTGAGAAAATGGGGCAGGAAGAAACCCCGGATGCTGGCTGACCTCTGGAGCAGCTTGACCGGCAGGGTTGCAGCTCTGAGGGGTGGGATCCCTGAAGCGGTCTGGTACCCGGAGATGAAGCCAATCACGATCAGGCGGCCCTTATCGGCCAAGCTGTTGAGCGCCAGCTCGAAGACACCGCCCCCCACCGACTCGTACACCACGTCTAAGCCTCGCGGGTACTCCCTCCTCAGCGTCTTGGCCAGGTCCTCCGCGCGGTAGTTAATGGGCCTGTCGCAGCCGAGGGACTTGAGGAACCCGGCCTTCTCGTCGGACGAGCAGGTCCCGACCACGTGGCAGCCGGCCCGCTTGGCGAGCTGCACGGCGAACTGGCCGGTTCCGCCCGCGGCGGCCGTCACCAGGACCGTCTCGCCCTCGGCCAGGTCGCCCAGCCGCTTCAGGGCGATGTGGGCGGTGGCGCCGCTGAGCAGCAGGGCGAGGAACTCGGGCCGGGCAGCGGGGACGGGCACGCTCTCCTTGGCCGGCACCACGGTGTACTCGGCAAACGCCCCGCTCCCGAAGTAGGCCACGGCGTCCCCCACGGTGTACCGGGAGCTGGCGCTGAGGCCGAGGCCGACCACCTCTCCGACACCCTCGAAACCCGCGTCAAAGGGGGGCTTCACCGAAGGGTCGTACCGGCCTGCTGAGTAATTAATATCAGAGGCGTTGATTCCCACAAAACTGAAACACACACAAAAAAGGACAGAACCTGCAGATCAAAGGCGAGAAAATAAAAAGGATTAAATGCATAAATAAGAATCACTAATGACTCCAACGCGGTTCCTTAGTGTAAAGGCTCATTTCCTGAATTCCTGCCTGAAGGTCAAGACTTGGGCTTCCTCCCGTAGACACGTCTGTACGGGGCGCAGGCACGGTTTGTTTTGGCAATAATTCCCATTCTGCCGCCGAGGAGAGCGGTCCTGCACTGACAGGAAAGGCTTGTATCGCGGAAAACACGGCGTGATGTCATGATTCATTGTCTTCAGAGACACCCACAACAAACTGCGCTTTTTCTAAAAACACACGGATCGTCGCCTCTTGCCTCAACACGAGCAGACGACGGGGCTGTTTTCATCTCGCTTTGGTAACATATTGGAAACAAATACGTGAGAGAGGAACGCATAAATAAATCATTTACTGTCGTTGAGAGTGGCGTGCGTGCTGCGCCTCATTACTGGGCACGTCACATGTGTACTTTGAGCCTGTGGATAATGCCTGCGTAGCTTTGAGCGGGGTCACGTTAACGACAAATACACAGTCTGACTCTTTAACATCTAAGTCTCCTCAAACACATATTAAGTTGTCATCAAAAGGTAAAAATATTTTAACAGTTTGAAATGTAGAGAAAGTGGCATCAGATAGATTTTAATGATTTGCTTCTGGGTGTTTTTTTATTAAATTAAGAGACTATAGATTTTGGACGGAGAAGTGCTCACACAGTTTGACGCCACCTCAGATCACACACACACACACACACACACACACACACACACACACACACACACACACACACACACACACACACACACACACACACACACACACTATGGGACTGTTTATTTTGTGTTCAAAGTGGATTGAACGCGATGCCGAAGCGCTCTCAGGGATCTTGGCTTTTAAGGATTAAGCTGTGTGTGAGAAAAGCTCTGCTTCAATGATGTCATCAATAAATTATCTATAAGAAGGAAAAAAAAAGCCTTCCCATTTCACTCCTTTTGCTGCAGCCAGCGATTTTTTCAATTACAAATTTCTCACTCTGAGATTTCTCATTTAACACATTGACGTTTTAAAATTTCATTAAGCTCACACTAAAGCTGTGCAAAATGGGATAAGTGCCTCTCAGTTTGCTCACACAATCCCCCACAAACAGAAATATTTATTTTGCCCGCTAGTTTTAACATGTTCCCACCAGTTCCCATGACTGTGACGCCTCAGCCAAAGGTCTTAGTTCACCAGCAGCTGATCCCTGCCTTGCCTCAATAAGGTCCTAATATAATGTTTTACACCGGGCTGGTTGATGGAAAACTGCATTTTACTGGCAGTAAATACCACAATAAAGCCCGAGGTGCATTTGCGTAAGGCTAATTTAACATTTAAGATCAGATCAGGCCCATAAAGAGCCAGTAATGTAGTATTAAATCAAAATTAGGCTAAGTTATTACCTCCAGCTGGAATCACAAACAGAACCACAAATCATATTTTCACACTGTTCATTTCTATAAACGAACCAGATTAATTCATTATCGTCGTCACTCAGACACCATCAGGTGCAGCTCTGGCTTCAGGTGTCTTTACTCCAACCGTAAACACACACACACACACACACACACACACACACACACACACACACACACACACACACACACACACACACACACACACACACTCCTCGCTTGTGTTGTTGTGAATGAAAGAAACGACGCCGCACTCCCCGCGTCCTGTAACACCGCATCTGCTTCTCCATCTCCATCATCCGCGCCTCTTGATGCCACTCGGAGCCCCCCCACCCTGACTTTGTTTGCAGGTTGGTGACGTAGAGAGAGACGGGAGGACAGAGAGAGGGAGAGTGGAAAAGGAGGGGAGGGGGGGGTGGATGCTGAGATGGATTGATAGACAAATGCAGAGAGGGCGGAACTTGGAATTACAGTACTGCGTTTATTCCTCGCGTATTTTGCCATCTTGTAATGATGATGATCGCAGGTGCTGGACATGAGTAAACCGAGGTAAGCGGAGACCTTTTTACAACTTCTCAACAATATAGTGGCGGATCGACAGCCCACTACGATGCATACACACATTTTCGAGCTCCACTGACATATTAGCGGCGCTTGGAGTAAACAGTATGTTTATGTTCACGTTTCAAAAGCAACAACTTACCGGTTTCTCACGAGCAAGTCCGCGTCTCCAGGTGTCGGAACCGCAACGGTCTGCACCGACACCGCCTCTCTGAAATTCGGACTAAGCTTATTTACCACGAGCTTTTTCATGCTGCTCGCTATGGAGGACCCTTTAAAATCCATGAAGTGCGCCGAGTAGGACATGTCTACGATGAAGCGTCGCGCGACGCCGCCACGAACTCCACAAAGTGCGCCGCCGACGCTCGAAATCGTCCTCGCGCCGCTTCTCGCCGACAGGAGGCTGGACATGGCTCCGAAATGTGGCAAAGTTCGCGGGCTGCTAAACGTGGGATAGTGGCGGCAATGAGCTCGACTGCCATTAGCCTGCGCTAGAGGCTTTCCCTCCGCGCGCGCGCGCACGCCGCGGTGCAGGCCGGAGCGGGAAGAGCCGGGTCAAACGCGCGTTTGAGCCGCAATAAATGCCGCGATGCTTTTGAGCACGACTCTAAAAAAAACACCAACAACATAAAAACCACGCACCGGGTTTTTTTTTATAATTAAAACACTGCAGCGGCGCAGTTGTAAGTAGCACAGCGGCGCCTCAGACTTGTCGTCGGGAGTCCCTCCCCTTCCCGGACACAGCACTCACTTCCTAGTAAGGTGGAACAAATCAATCCCCATCCCCTAACGTGTCCTCAGCCCTTTTCCCTCCGCTCGAACAATACACACTCCGACGGAGCTCCTCAAACGCGCAGAAATCCCAAATCCGACCTCAGATCGCTATGCGTAAACGCGCTGGCAGTCAATTCACCCCCCCCCCCCCCCCCCCTCTCTTTTTTTATTCGGAGAGCTCTGTTGCAGAAACGTGTTTGTGCCCGCACGAAGGCTACACCTGTAACCGAAGCGTGTGTCGGCGACGTGTGAAAGTGTCTTGTTTGCATTCCATTGTGATTGCATGTTTCCTTTAGCATAGGCATCATCCGCCGTCGCCCCCTATTCAACAATGTCACACTATTACTACGCGCCGGACCGCCGAGCCCTCGTCCCAACCCCCGGTGGGAGCCGAACCCTCGCTCGTGTCATGTCAGTGCCCCCTTTCACGAGCTAAAGATAACGTCTAACATGGAACGACCCCCGCGCTCCATTGATACTTGTTGTGGTTCGTGGAGCACCGTGCTCGCATAAGTTCGCTTTCGGTTCGTCCCTCGATAAGTTCGAGAAGGATCCGTTCCTTTGTGGACGGTTCGGGGTTTTTGTTTGTGAAGCAAAAGGGAGACGGCGAGAGAGAGAGAGAGAGAGAGAGAGAGGGGAAAACAAGACAATTAAAAAGATTGACAGGTAGGCTCCTCTGTCAGGGGTGACGCTTGTGGAGAGGGGAGGAGTAAAAATGTAGCAGGAAAAGCCACTCGATGCGTCTGTCTATCAGTTGAGACTGTCTGAAACAGCTTCTGGATCCACCGCGTTTCCATTTTTTTTCTCTTTTGGAAGAGCTCGGATCGGTCCCTGGAGTTTCCCCCCCTCTTTTCCGCCTTTTAAAAAGAGACAAATATTATAGTCCGCGCCGATCTGATCTGTTGTTGGCGGAGCTTGGATGCGCCTGCGTCTTGTTTGTTTCCCCTCTCTCTCAAGTGATATCCTCTCCACCGCATCAACCACCCCTCCAAAAAACCCGACTCTGCCCAAGATGCTGTGAGAGGAGCGGTGGAAATCATTTCCGCGAGTCTGAAAACGTAAGTAGGGGGAGAGAGAGAGAGAGAGAGCCCGCTCGTCCCGTTTATTTTTTCAATGGGAGAAAAATCGGGGAAGCAGGGGAGGGAGGGAAAAGTCTTCGCCGGACTAGTGAGGCTGGATCCGGGCTGAGGTGGCGTGGTGGTGACGGGACTGACATTAACCCATCTAATGCCTGTCTGTGTTTTCCTTTCTCTTCCCCGTCTCTTTTTCAGGTTTCTGGCGAAAGAAGAACAGGGAACACGAGGATACGCTACTTATCAGAGCTGAGCGCTGCGCTCACACGGGACTTATTTGTTTGGTCACCGCCCGACTTTATTTATTTTTTTTTTTAGTTTTGATGCGCGTAAAAGGCGCAGCGAACTGTCGTCCCCCTCCGAGCAGCGCTGGAGATTAGGGGGATTTTCTTTTTTTTTTCTTCCAGTGGGAGTGAACTGCAAAGTTGGGTTTCAAGGTGCCCGCTTCGGCGTCTTTTTCGCCCGGCCGCGCGAGAGATGAAGGAAGATGATCTCTGACGGACGCGGAGGTGTCTGGAGCTGCTCGAACGTCTTCGTAAAATCTGAGCTCGTTCTCGCCGAAGCCGACCCCGCTATTAAGCCCGTTTGAAAAGAAACCTGACATTTTTTTTTCTTGTGTAGCTCCGATATCGAACAAACAAACAAACAAAAAAACAACAACTCTGCCCCCCAAAAAACGGGATGGTTTTTCAAAACTGACAGACATTTATTTCTTTGTAATTCCTGCATGAGAAGCACCGTGGAGCGTGACGGTCACTATGCCGAGGAGAAAGCAGCAAGAGCCGCGGCGATCAGCAGGTATAACCCGCCCCTCCATTACAACCATTTCTCACCCTTGTAACAAACACATTTTTATTTACAAATGCCAAGTGAAAATGTCGCCGTTCACATCACAGTGAGTAGTTGTGCTGCCTCGTTTTAGAACTCTATTTACATGAAAATGACTTTGTTATTAACTCAGCGCGGAACTCACCTCCTGACCCACAGTTGTCTTAAAATGTGTCCAGTTGCGCAAATGACGCACACAACTGCGCAATGGCACTTTGTTTTTTGTTTTTTTTTTCTAAAAATTATCCTTATTTGCCAGGAAAGTTCTCCTAAGTGTGGTGAGATAAACTAAATGGCATGTTATGGGGGATAAAAGAGAGCGTTTGAGGTTCAAGAGTGAGTAATGATGAATAATTGACTGGGATAGAAGGGGGAGAAAACTGGTGAGAGGCGCTTTTTTCCCTTTCTTTCAGTTTTATTAGAGGATTGCCATTCTTGATTTGATGCGTGATTGATCGCCTGTCAGGTGGCAGTCTTTGATCTGTTCATCCCTGATAAACATCAATAAACGCCTCCATGAAGACAGACACGCCTCTGGAAGGGCCAGCCGCTGAGACGCACAACCGTCCTGTTGTCTCAACCTGCAATGAAAAAGTGCAAGAGCAAAGTTGCGATTTGTGTTGGAGGGGGGTGAAAAAATCAACTCGTTTTTATTTTAAGTGACTGCACTAAAAGCAGATGAAAGGGCGGCGTGGATGTTGAAATAGCTCACGGCCAAAATCAGTGCAAAACAGTTTTTCAATTCAGATGTTTGAGTGTCTGTGCTGAGGAATTGCACTTTCCCACCCAGGCTCGCCCCACGTCCCCTGTACGAATCAGTCCAACTGTGACATCAATTTCCACCGCTGGAGGTGGGGGGTAGAATATTTACTATGTGACCAACTGATATAACCAAGTGCTGGCGGAGCACCGACAAGGTTGACTTCTAGTGGTTCGGATTTGGACTCCCCCTTTTCTCCCTCTCGTCTCCCTGCAGCCTTTAAACAAATGTAAATGAGTGACAGGGGTTTCTACCTCTGTGCTAATGAGGCCGAGCCTTTGAAGTTAGGCATTAACAACTGGAGTGAACAAAAGACAGTTACAGAATTTTAAAGAGATTTTGAAATATGAGGTGCAAAGCGGGTCGAACAGGAGGGCCAGCCGTCGAAGACTTTGAACTCAGCGGGTTTTATCATTTAAGGCAGGGAGCTGGTGATGGTGGTGGTGGTGGTGGTGGTGAGGAGGAGGGGGATGAGACCGAGTGTAGGATGGAGAACGTTCAACCGGTGCTCGCCGGCGTCTTCATCCTCTTCGCTCTTTCCCTAGCGAAGCCCCGCTCGCGCTGCTCGCTGCCCACGCTGAGGAGCCGGGGGTCCGACTCGGACGCGGGGCCTCGCTCCGCGTAGCTCCCGAAGCCCCTTCCCCAAAAGGGTCCTTGGGGAAGGGGCCCGTCACAGCGGGCGCAGGGCAGCTTCCCTCACGCTCCTGCCTGCGGACGGAGGCATGCAAACATGACATCACCGTGACCCAGTCCCTCCCCTCTCTCACCGCACACACACACACACACACACACACACACACACACACACACACACACACACACACACACACACACACACACACACACATTGATCCATTGACTGCCATGCTCTTCATGGCTTGTAATGGTCAATCACCGCTTGGCAGAGCCCGTGTTTTCCATTCTTCCATCAGCGCGATGGCCGGTCAGACACCGTGTGCCCTCCACTCCAAACTCCCAGTAACGACGAGCAGCTAACACACAGGCCCGAACGCATTCGCGCGCTAGGCGAGCCTGACGCGCCGCTGGGAGCTGGTACTGACCTGTGGCTTCTCCTCTGTGCTGCTGCTGCTGCTGCTGCTGCTCAGAGGAGGAATCCTCACGTTGGGCCCGAGCATGAAAATCAGCAGTCAGACCATTAGAACAACAGTAGCAGACGTGTTCCCACAAGTTTCTATTTCATTCGGTGCTTCTTTCTTTCTTTTGAGGCTATTATTTGTTTTGTTAAGCTGCATTCAAACCTCCAGAGCCCAAATCCTTCATAGAACATCCACCGTTCTAATTGCAGATTTAAACAATCATTCGTAAACATGTTACAGATGTGTGGTAACTTCATAGGCAACAGCTAAAATGTTGCGGTCCTTATATTTTTAAAAATGCACATTGTCTTAAACTTTAAATATTTAATTTTTGCAGTTAAAATTGCAGTTTCATAGCCACAAATTATTTTAAGACATTTCTTTCACACTAAATAATGCATGGTGCAGTGTAAATAAATATTTAAGCGCGTGTGTTTGAGCAAAGGGGATTTACTCCACTTCAAACTTATTTAGATCATTCACACACAGGAATTTACATGCGATGGGCAGAAACTTTAAAAAAGCAGCCCGATGAAGTGTGTGTGTGTGTGTGTGTGTGTGTGTGTGTGTGTGTGTGTGTGTGCGTGTGTGTGTGTGCGTGTGTGGTTGTGTTTCCTCCGGCCTGTGTCGTTTCACTCGTAGCCTCACCTTCCCATGAAAGGGCCCGGTGTGAAGGTGACCACGGAGCGAAGGCAGGGACAATTAGCGGGAGTGACGGCGTCTTTCATGCCGCGGGCTCCGATGGCTTTTACGGGAAGAAGGCGACGGGGAGGAGCAGATAAGATAGTCGCTCGCACTTCTCGCGGAGCACCTCGGTTAATTACCAGAAAAGAAAGTGTGAGCGCGCGCGCGCCGAGAGGGTGGGGTTAGGGTTGCTTCCCGTTGGCTTCATTAGAGAGAGCCCTAATTATCTGTGGAGCTGATGGATTTGTGACAGGCCCTAACGATTAATGCTGACAAATTCAGTAAGGTGTCAAGTCCGCAGCTGCCTTGATGTAATCAAGTTGATATTATACAGTCCCCATAGCCCCTAGTGCAGCACCAACTCAATTTGCCTGCGCAGGTGACAAATGGACTTTGCTACCTGACTAATCACGTCAGGAGACAATGCCAGTTAATGACCTCGGTGAGCCCCCGCTGCCCCCCCCCCCCTTCACACACACACACACACACACACACACACACACACACACACACACACACACACACACACACACCACCCTGCAACCTTTTCTCCTCCTCGTTGGATTTTTCAGCCACCAAATTCCTGTTCCCACACACTTTCAGTTGTATCGTTTTAATATGAGAGTCCCCCCCCCCCCCCCCCCCCCCCCCCCACACACACACCTCCCCCAACAGTTGATTTATTTGTGTTCTTCTTAATGACGTGGCACAGGCCCGCTTTAACGCCGCGACGCATGAGCACCGGCAGGAATCATTTCAACGCGCCGGCGCTGCGTTAAAGTTTTTACACTTGTGCACGTGTTACGGCCCTGCCCGTAAATCTCCACCACATCACAACGCCGCCTGGCCGCGCTCCGGCCGCGGCCGCCTCACCGAAGGCCTCCGGTTTATTCTGAGCCGGAGAATCGCAGTGCCCAGGGATTAATGATTTTACATGCCCGAGGTAGCTAAGATTACACAGCGACCTTTGTGCTCTTACTTGCTGATGCTGTTATGTGATATTCTCCCCTTGAAATAATCAGCATGCTGAGATTTACGTGCCCCCCCTCCTGCCCCAGCGTCCTGAGGAGTACAACTCTGTGTAGCCTCTAGGTGTGTGTGTGTTTTTTCGCCCTTTACGTTGCCAGATTTGAGTAAAACCCTCCTTCTTGAAAATTAGAGCAGCCTCGTTTTGATGAAAAGTTGATTGTCGGCCTGAAAGTTGGAGCGGCTTCTGACTTCAGACGCCCTGAAGACGCCGCAGCTACTGAGAAATGAGACGTTTACGTCAGAATTTTCAATGAAAAACAGGGTGTGCGTGCGTGTTTATGTGTGACTAATACGGAGAAGGGCAGGCGAAACGGGCGCGCGTGCGTTTGTAGCTCGGCCGGCGCTGGCTGGTGTTAGTTTTCGCGGAATGAATAACTTGAACGAGCGTAACGGTAACCCTGTCATGTTAGTCATCCTCCTTAGCGTCCTCCATCCGAAGACGGGCCCCTCCGCTTCCCCGCGGGAGCACGGGAACGGGCCCCGGCAGCAGCTCCTGACTGTCACACGCGTCAGACGGAGCAGAAACGCGTATTGATCGGCCGCGGCCCGCTTCGCCCCCCGCTGCCCCTCCCCTGAGTTCTGCTGTATGCTCCCTTTAGCTGTGTGTGTCCGGCGCTGGAGGTTACGCTAATTGGAGCGGCCGCGTCGTTAGCAGGTGACTCCGATCGGCCTCCGTCGCTCCGGCGCCGTCCCCCGAAACTAAGAGTCGGATTTACATGAGATTTGAGCCAGTCAAAGGTCAAACGTGCCCTCGGTTCATGATGTGTTCATTATTCTAAAACAGTTTTTCAAAGTAATAGAATCAGACTGATGGTAAAAGCATGTGTGGCGATTTTCCTGCTCTCGTAGATTAGGAAGTGTTTCACAGTGCAGCATTAATGCCCGTCCCTGTCTTTGGAGCTCTCTTTCCTTCAGATTCCTTTCTGGGGCATCGGGAACAAAGGTTGCCCTCGGGGCGCACCGCTACCATCACCAGCAGTGTGCTACCCTCGCTGCACTTTAAACACACACACACACACACACACACACACACACACACACACACACACACACACACACACACACACACACACACACAAACAGCGTCAACCATAAACACAGACAGGCCCACTGACAGACAGACCGGCTCACACACACCTACACCTAATGCTTAAGTGCAGCCAGCGTGTCTCCGTGGGAGGTCATAATGGAGGTGGCTTAGTATGATGGGAAATCATATCATTAAAGCAGCCAGATGTGCTTTGTTGCCTGCCTTGCAGCACATAAAAACAGCAGCAAGTCATGGGATCCAAAAAAGAAAAAATCCAAGTCTGAGAAAATCAAGTCTGAAACAGATAGAAAGCAGCCCTCTGGGACTGGGCTGACAAGCAGTCTTACTCCTGACTGCCATAGAAAAACAATTTTTCCCCAAATAAAGAATTTTTGTTCTCATTTTTCAACGTTGCAGCAGCATAACAAACTCGTTCTTTTAACTTTGGTGTAATTCGGATTGGACGCAAGGCTTTGATAAACGCTGTGCTGTTGCTTTTGTCAACCCTTTTGTTAAGTGTGCTTAATTACTATGTAATATTTGTGTTGTGCTGAGTAATTACGTTTGGTTCAGGTTCCACAGTGGGGATGTAAAGTTAAAAGCTGCCTAATGAAAAATCTGTTGATATGTTGTGTTTTCTGCTTTTGCTCCGGCGTAATTTAACACATGAGGAAGATAAGAGGGGAAGCATTGAACATAAGTAGTCATACAAGATTTAAGGCGTGAGAATTGACATCTCAAATTTTCTTAAGTAAAATATTACATTTGCAGAGGGTAAATTTGCTCTCTTGATCAGTGCCGTGCCTCCTCGAGAGGCTACGGGAAAAGCTGCTAGAGCCAAATTTAACATGTTACCACTATCAATAAAAGATGAGCAATTACAGAATATTTTGTCTAATAAGTATTTGAATTCCTCGGCGCAGGGAGGAAAAAAAAAAACATGTAGCTTACCCCCTCATTACATCAGTTAGCAGGGGGAGTGAGAAGCAGCTCTTTGATGCCAACAAACAAACAAGACAAACGAGATGGGCCCACTACAGAAGAGCAAAAGCCCTGTCTGGGGACACCCAGGCCCGCACACTCGTCTTCTTCTCTGCCCCCCCCCCCCCCCTCCCATCTCTTTCCCATACCTCTCATCTCTCCTCTCATTTCTCGGCACACCCTCCCTCTGTATTTCTTGCTCTTTTTCCCTTCTCCGGCGTGTTTCTCATCTCGCATCCCCCTCTTTTCGGCACTTTTTTTTTTTTTTTTTTTGCCACTCAAACGCGAAAGAGAAAAGGAGAGCGAAGGGGCGGGATCGCGTGGCGGAGGGAAGGCGGCGGATGACGGGGTGAAGGGAAAGAAACTTCTCAGTCAAAGTTAAAATTAGAAGAGTTTAACGCTGCATCTTTGTTTTTATCTTTTTTAAAAAATTTTGCCAAGTGAATCATCTGAACATGGGTCGAATGAAAGAGAGGTGTTTTGCCCGTGCTCACGCTGTCAGTACATTAACTGGGTCGACTGGAAATAAGAAGCAGTGTTTAGTGGGACGGCGCTGGTGGGTGGCACGGGGAGCGGCGGAGGGCTGGTGGGCAGCTTTTAGGACCGGTATTAGTGCTGACAGATGAACGGGACCATAGACAAATTCTCCGGCAACAGCTGTGACCAGCGCCATTATCCTGACAGGTGTCAATTAAGAATTACTGCCCGGCCGGCCGAATGCCCCCCCCACCCCCTGATTTGTACACACACACGCCACTTCGAGCCCCCCCCCCCCCCTCCCGTCCAGCTGTCGGCATGCGAGAGAAATAACACTTTACCCTTGTCAGTGCTGTCACAGGCCCTGCAGCCCCGGTCCGGTTCTGATCGATAGCTGGTATCAGGCGTCACGGTGGCGTGGACGTCGGGGGGCGTGTCCTCGTTCGCCCGGCTGCCGCCGTAGCAACGTGACGTCGTTCTCCCAGTCGACCGTACAAGCCCCACGATGTGATGAAGCTTTGGTTTTGATTTGAACTATCACGATGCTGTTATGTGTGCGCGTGTGCGCGTGTGCGTGTGTGCGTATGGGTTTCTATATGATGCAACCCCGTTTGTGTGCTTTCCGCCTGGGCGCACAGTGAGCGGTGTGTTTTGCAAAGCGCCTGCTGCAGGCTAGCCTAACTGCTGGTTCCCTTGATGTTCCGCGGCTCGCCCTGTTGGCTAATACAGGGCCGCTTTTATTTCACATTGTAAAGTGGGGAGACGAGGTCAATGAGTGGGAAAATGAACAGTTGCCATTGCCCGTCTTGAAGGCTCCCTTCCAGTGAACCCGCTGGCTGATGAACACATTTCGGGATCAGCAGTCGGGCTTCTGGCTTCACAGTGGGGAGAAAAACGGGGAAACTTAGCCGGCGTGTGTGTTCTCCTTTTTCCATATTTCCTCGGGTTTATGGCATTTCAATCAGCGCTGCGACTACACTTCAATTTCCCTTTAATTGTCGAGCGTTGCGTGGATGACTGGACCAAAAGTGGCGAGTTTGTACGGAGCAAAGGAGGAAAGTTCAAGGCCGGATCTCGGGCTGCAACGCGGCGCTCGCTCTAATTACACGCCTCCAATTTGCGTTCGATTCATTCTAAAGGTATTATGTGTTCGCGAGCCGCGCTGTTGACACTGCGTGGTTATTGCCTGGCTCCGGCAATAAACGCTGGCTTCGGCGCCAATGCAGAATAAACACGAGAGGCTTCGGTTGCTAGAACGAGGAAGCAAAAACAGCAACGCGAAAAAAGCAACACGAGAGCGAGCGCAGACGGCTCCCCAGGAATACACAGATGGATTTGCATGTTCACTTGGGAGTTACAGTTTTGGATTTCC
This sequence comes from Betta splendens, assembly GCF_900634795.4. Taxonomy (NCBI): domain Eukaryota; kingdom Metazoa; phylum Chordata; class Actinopteri; order Anabantiformes; family Osphronemidae; genus Betta; species Betta splendens. The sequence continues at coordinate 18,859,745 of NC_040896.2, forward strand.
TCCCTAGAAATCATTTGCCACAGAAAATAACCGGGGAAGATAATATCAGTGTTATTTCGCTGCTTCTGCTTTATTTGCATATCTCTTGTTTTAAATAAGGCAACCCCTCGGAGTGAAATGCTGCCTTCTTTTCTGAGCGCCGTTCTGCATCTCCTCGCTTTTTTTCCCCTTCTGCTTCTTCTTCTTCTTCTTCTTCTTCTTTCCACCTCACGAACCTCTCTCGCTCTCCTCGTTTCATTCCGTTCTCTCTTCAGGCCTTGCTTCCTCTCCTCTGTCTGGCGCTGGCATTATACCGCTACGAGCGATTATCAAACCTGAGAATATTTTCCATCCCCATGCAAATCACCCACCGTGCTCTCTTATCATCCCCTGCATTTCCCCTCCACCCCGAACGCCTGTGTGTAATCAAAGTAAACGGCAGCTCAAGCTAAAAGGAAAACGTTCTTTGTGGAGATGGATGGAGGGATTAAATATTAACCGGATGCGGCTGACTTAAGGCGAGTGTTTTACATAGCTGCTCCTGCCACGGATGCCGCGCATTGATCCCCTCACCCTGGCGCCTTTGCTTGTTTGCCCGTTAATTTTTCACCTTCAAGTCGCTGGCCAGGCCTTTAGAGCGGAGGAGGAGGAACGGGGAGGCCATTGGACGCCCCCCTCCCCCTTTTCCCATGCTTTACCAGGAGCAGGTGAGATGGATGATAGCAATTTGAAATTTTGTTTGTGCGTGTGATCATGGAGATTGTTCTTTAGTATTACCACGGTGTAACGGTTCCAGTGATTAATTGAGGTGAGGGCTACGCTTGGATTGGGAGCGGAGGAATCTGGGGAAATAGGGGCTTGCAGGTCCTCCACCTTCCTCCACTCTGGATTTGTGAATGTGGTGTTTATCAGCCGACCTTGGAATCCCAGGCCGCCGCCTTCCTACACACACACACACACACACACACACACACACACACACACACACACACACACACACACACACACACACACACACACACACACACACACACACACACTCCCAGGATCCTGCCTCCACACACTGCCCCCTTGTCATATCACTTCCCTCATTTCCTCATGCCTCTTTCTTCTTCTCCCCCTGCTGTGATTAAAGAGAAGATCAAACTGCTCAGACCCAACTCTGGCCAAAAAAAAGGGAGACTAAACAAAAACAGAATGGCTACAGTGGATCCAGTATGTAGATGGACGTTAGCTGTAGGAATGTTCTTCCAGTGGCAGCGGTGCAGTGTGTTGTCAATGTGTTTGTTGTCTGGCAATATCCTGTGGGTCACAGAAGCTGCTTGTTAACTGGGGGAGCTCATACCAGCGGTGGTTCACAACCCCCTCACCACACACACACACACACACACACACACACACACACACACACACACACACACACACACACACACACACACAGCTGTTGTGTCGATGCCATTGTAAAGGCCCTGTGGCTCCTATAAATGCATTGTTGGCCCTGCAGTCGTCTGACGTGGCCACCGCTCGTCACTCCCTAATGATGCATTGTCCCCCTCACTCCCTCACCTCGAGCGCGCACATCGTGGCCAGAGCACACATGAGACGGGGTCGTGGGCAGGTCATGACCCCCAGGTGGCCGCCGGTCCGGCCCGTCGCTGCCCCCCCCCCCACCCCTCGTGTTTGCTTGCTCTCTTCCTCTCTCTCCTCCTCAGCTGACTCCATATTCCGTTTGGGGTTCAAACAGATTTGGTCCTTTTACAGCAGATATAGTGTTTCTGCGCTGGAAGGTGTAGATAGCTCATATTTATAGTCCTGCATGGTATTAATTTAACAATTTTCATGCCACCAAAAATTCCAAGTATGTGTGTTTTAACCGGAATTACATGATACTAAAATGCTCTAAGCCAATAAGCCAATAATAATAGCAATGATAGTAACACTAAAAATATTGTTGCCTTGTTGTTTAATCCAATCCAAATGCTGCATTACTATTAAACGTGGTTAAAATAGCTTCCCTTGGACAACACTGTAGCATTACCTGTCACAATAAATGTGTCATATCAGTCATGTCAGAGCTATGGTATAAAGTCTTCTTTTAATAAATCAGTGTTGGCAACAGAATGTTTTAATATGTCTCCCTTAGTGTTTTATTCCTCCTTTGTTTTTTTGGATCCTCACCAACTCCTCCTCCTTTTTCACGCTGGTTTCCCTTTTTTCTCTCCTCCCTGTGTCTTTCTGTGTCTCCTTTTTGCTCTCCTTTAGTCAAAGTAGCCCTGGTCCCCATAGCAACACACAGTGAACTCTTACTCATTAGTGTGCATGCAGTCCTGCTGAATGGCCTGAATCCTGTTCTTCATTCCTCTTGATTTCATACCAACGCATCCATCACTCCATCGGGATTTTTTATTTTTTTTACCTGAGCAGTCAGAGCGAGCGATGTTTGGACTTTAGCTCGAGACCCAAACAGCGCGGTTGTCTCGTAGCGGCGGGCGAAGCGTGTTTCAGTGTGAGGTCACATGAAGATAGAGAGGCGACAATGGGAACCGTCCACTCCGTCATGCCTGACTCACACTCCGTTTTTTTAATACATTTTTTTTATTTTGTGTGTGTGTGTGTGTGTGTGTGTGTGTGTGTGTGTGTGTGGGTGGGGTGGGGGGGTTAAATCTCCAGAGCGCTGATAACAGGTCAGTCGTTGAGAGAGAGAGAGAGAGAGAGAGAGAGAGAGACTGAACGAGGGAGGGGGGGTGGGGGGTAGATTGAGGGAGAGAAAGAACCAGGATATGATTAGAGAGTAAGAAAGTGTGTATGCATAAGGGAAAAAAAGGCAGAGAGAGACTAGTCTTCTCTGTGCTGGCTCAACCAATGCGTGGGCGGCGCATGGAGTGGAGGGGTCAATGGGATGCCGTGATAGGCTAATCTGCCAGGAAGGGAGGGTTAGGGCAGGCCTCACGGGAGCAGCTCATTGGTTACACTCATTTGCCCTGTGAAATAAAATCTCATTGCGTCTTTGTTTTCTGAATTTTTTTTTTTTTTTTTTTTTTGCACCTCTTGAAGATTGATCATGTGGCCGCTTGCTCCGCTATCTCCTCACCGTTGTGAATATGTAACTGGCTTCGCCCGCGTACGTGTGTGTGGCATACTTTTCTTAGTTCATCCCAGTTCCTGTGGGAGAATGTGTATGTGCAATGTTTCCAGAGCGCCGTGTGCTCGTCCTCCAGTCAGACACATGGATGACAGATGACCCAGTGGGAGACACCAGCCATCCTGCCCAACCGGAATATGCTCTACACCCCCCCCACCCACCCCACCTGCCCCGCTTTGCCTACTAAAAAGTGCATACTTTGTTTACTTCCTCGGCTCTTATCCATAAATCCTGGATCCGCCTCCGATGCGGCGTTGCCCCCTTTTCCTCGGGTTACCGCTTTGTGCGCGATCATAATAGCTGTGTCACTGCGAGTGTGTGTGCGGGAAAACAAACCAGCCACAACCTGGCTGCATGCGAGCCTGTCTGTCGCTGTCAGGAGAGAGAGAGAGAGAGAGAGAGAGAGAGAGAGCGAGCGAGGGGAGGGGAGGGGGGGCGTGGGTGAGGCGGGGGGAGCCTACTGTACCAGAGGAAACCTAAATCCTCATATAAAAAGGCCGTGCACTCAGCCCGGGCCGAGGGAGGGAGGGCGGGAGAAAGAAGGGTGCGAGAGAGGAAGGCGGAAACGGGAGGAGTGAGAGAGAGCGAGGGAGAGAGAGAGAGAGAGAGAGAGAGAAGGGAAAAAAGTTGATTTCCTTTTTCAGCAGAGCCATACATCACAGGGCCTCCCAGCTGCAGTGTCACAAGCTGACAGAATGACATGTGTCATTTATCAAAGAGGCCAGGCGGGGGCCTTGGGAAACGTGCACCACAAAGCCTAAGAGAGTTCATTCCAACGCTCAACCCTCTCTCCCTCCCTCTCTCCCTCCCTCCCTCATCTCCTCTCCTTTAGACCGCCCCCACTGTTCACTCTCCTCCTCGTTTTCTCTCCTCTGCCCCCCCCCCCCCGCCTCCCTCCACTTCTCCACCCTCTCCAGTCACACTGCTCGGTGCCAGAAGCGGGCCGCGTACCGCTTCCTCCCTTCCCCGCGCTCGCACGCCGCCGCGTGTCTTTGTTTGCGCGTGGTCGCTCCTGTTGCACCTTTAAACCAAAGGCAGCGTGACCTCCGCAGGAATGGACGGAGGAGCACCCAGAGTACAGTTCCCTCAGTGCTCCCGCCTCTTAGACACGAGCGTTCGCCCCGGTGAAGTTTTGCTTTGCTGCAGTCTCACCTCACCTTCGCCGCTTTGTAAACTGACATCACTGTGTGTTGCGTTGCTCCAGGGCTGATCTGGTTTAAGTCAGCCCTTATCCTTCATCTGTGTGATTGTTATTATTGAAGCCTCGCTGCAGCGGAGCTGTTAGCACTCCCTCCATAATATTCTTTACATACTTTGCTGTCATTTTTATTCATTTTATCTCCCAGCGGTCTGGAAACGTTTACACACGCGCGCACACGCCGTAACTTCTGCCGCGGCGTTGTTTGACAGAGGAGTTACGGCCCTCGCGGCCGCTCAGGCCCCGGTTAGAAGGCCCGCGGGGGGTCACGGCACCGCGCGCTCGGGGCCCATTTAAGTACATGTTGCGTCGCGGCGGAGCTCGTGTCAGTTACAATAGCACGCTGTGTCAGTCCGGTCGTGGCGCGTCTGCCTGCAACTTCTGTGTTAATGCCTTGGCTCGCCGCGTGCATTTAATGCCCGGCTTCCTCTCATCCATCATCAGCTCACCTTTCATCCCAGGCTCCCATCCACCCCCATCATCCGCTCCCGCTATAGGGTTAACTCCATCCAGAATGGCTAAACTGTCACACCTGGGTCCTCGCTGATAGTCTGATAGCTTTTTACCTGTTGACATGTTTGCGTGATGTCTTATTTTGTAGACGATGTCATGCTCTAGCTGACGTGCATCTGAAATATGATTAGGTAAAATTAGCATGGATTTATTAGCAAGCTATAATTACATCAATTGCATCGTTGTGGAACAAGATTCCATTTAGAGCCAGTTTTGTAGAATGAATTATAATATATTGCAGGTAAATATTTTGACGATGTATGTAAATATTTCTAAGGACAACATGTGCATACGCTTTAATTCAGCTCACAGACCCAACGTTTTTCAAAACCCAGTCTCTTACGTTTGTATTTTTGGTATTTTCTGACACGAGGCTGGACTTGTTTGAGTTTGGATTAAACTCTCCGCTTAATAATTAAGATTTCCAAGTCGGGGCAGCGCGAGGCATCGAGGAGGCAGAGCGGGAGAGAGAGAGAGAGAGCGAGTTGGGGGGCGAGAAGAGAGAAGGAAGATGTGTGGGAGAGCTCCCGACAGGATAATGTTTCCCCGCTTTGTCTGTGGGAGTCAAAAGATGAGGTACATCATTAAGAGGAATATTTGGTGGCGGTGTCACCGAGGGGTGACCCTTCGCTGAGGTCACGGATAGTTCACCCTCTACCCCCCCACACAGCCCACTGAGTACTGGCCCCTCCTATAGCTACGTGTCCACTGTTCCTGTCATTCACACAGAGGCTCTTCTGAAATCTTACGTCTTAACTGAATGCAACTAAGTTTGGTTGTAATGAAATAAATACATAACGATATAATCCCGGTCAAACAGCTGTGCTGTGGTTCTGTAGAGTATCGTGGCGGCGTTGGGCTCACGCCGGCCTTCTGTCATGTGGATTCATCAGCGTTTATATGGAAATCAAGGCGGAGACCGATAAAGAGAAGCAGATAAACTGAGCACACGGTTCTGTTAATTAATGCCCTCTGGTCCAATCTGGTCCCTTAGTTTTTTACCTCCCCTCCCTCTGTGTGTGTGTGTGTGTGTGTGTGTGTGTGTGTGTGTGTGTGTGTGTGTGTGTGTGTGTGTGTGTGTGTGTGTGTGTGTGTGTGTGTGTGTGTGTGTGTGTGTTATCAGGGAGGACTGAGCCCTTTCATTCGTCTTCTTAAGCCTCATTTCTTTTTTGCAACTCGATGTGAAGTGACAGACGTCACTCCGTCCCGCCATCAGCACCCATGTGCAACGTGGCGCCGCGCGCCCTCTCCTCCACCAGGAGGGTCAGGCGGGCGCCCCACCCCCGCCCGAGCGCCACCATCAGCATTACAGAAGATGGATGTGTCTTTAAAGCAGAGATTGATTGTGGATATCAGAGTTATGGCGCCATTCATCACAGCCGATATTATTCAGACGAGTGGGATTGAACAAGGAGGTGGAACTCCTGAGCCCATGGGTGGGTTCTGGGGGTGGCAGCAGCACGGGGGGGGGGGTAATAGATTGTAGATGAGAGTACGTGTGCTTATCCTTGTGTACTTGCTTGTACCTGCATAAGTCGTCCTCACTTGGGAATTCTGGCATGTGTTTGCATCTGGTTGTTTCTCGTCTTCATTCTTGTCAGTGTGTGTGTGTGTGTGTGTGTGTGTGTGTGTGTGTGTGTGTGTGTGTGTGTGTGTGTGTGAGAGTGCACGTGTGCGCGCGCGTGTGTGTGCGGAGCTGTCTGCATTGATCTCCAGTGATGTGATCCTCCTTCAGAGTCTATTCTCATCAGACTGATTTACGGCTTCATTAGGATCCTTGCGCTGCCTCCCCTTCTTTTTGTCTCTCGCCGGGTCAATCTGGAGGACGCACACAAACACACACAAGCACGTTGTGGAGGCAGCGCCGCGACTGGAGGACTTTTTCATCCCGACACCTCGTGTAGTTTGTTTCTGGTTCTGTTTGTCATCTTTATGAATAATCTCTTATTATTCATCAAGGCTTAGCGCCTCATTGTGCCCCGAGAGCTGGAGTGCCGTGGCGTTTTTTGGAGGTGCTTCCCTGCCCCCAGGCAGCCCCACTCGGCTGAAAGGAGCCCTCATTGTGTGTGTCGTCTTTTATGGCGCTGTCTGAAAGAGAGAGGGATGCTCTCCAGTCGGCATTCAAATGCACGTGGTAAAGCAGCCAGCAGAGCAGGACAAACACCACAGGTTGTAAACGCTTTGAAAAGGAGTGTGTGTGCGTGCGAGTGTGTTAAGACGCGTGAGTGTGTGTGTGTGTGTGTGTGCGTGCGTGAATGCGTTTGACTGAAAGGTTTTCAGTCTCTTTACCTCCACTTCTTCTCTGCCGACACAGTTCACCACTTACTTTGCTCCTTTTTCTTCCTGCCCACCTGTCTTCTGTAGTTGCCTGAAATGACTTTCCTCCTTCCTCTACTAGGGAAAAGAACCTCAAAAAAGTTTCCAAACCTCCCCCACCAACCCCGCGCCATTATCAGGAGTCAAGTCATGCAGAAATGTAAAAAATAAGAAGGTAATCACACTTTGTGCTGGCGCTTTTGTCGTCAGCCTGTGATGGAAATGGGTCTAAATATGAGATTAGAACCTGCCGGTGACTGATGCTATTAGGCAGATATGCCATAGACTTTACTATCTCCCATGAAGGATTAGCGCAAATTATACTGGGAGACAGGCTTGATTTCTCCTCTGCCTGGCTGGATGTGGGCATTTGAGGCACTCTAAGTTGACAGCGTCTGTCTCTGCTTAGTTCTCTGAGACAGGTTGTGTGACAGCTGATGCCAGGCGAGGGCTTAAAAAGTGTGTATGTGTGGGTGTCTATTTGTGTGTTGGACGGTGCTCGGTCTGCATGGGTGTGTGTGTGTGCGTGTGTGTGAGCAGGAGAGTTATAAACTGACAGGCGAGTGTGTTTGAATGTGATTGTGCGTCAATGATGTTTTTTTTTCTTCCTGAAAACAGGTTCTCTTTGACTAAGGTGACAATTGGGAAAAGGCTAATTTTAAGCTTGGTAGCATCCTCTTTAATTCTACACACTCTTATCTGGTGTTATTTTAAATAATTAAACTGTCTGCAACACTGTCCAGGTGAAGCGGTTTCTTTGGGCTATGAATAAGTAAGAAAGCTGCGCCAACGAACGACCAGGTGCTGGATTTCACCGTTTCAAATCCATTTATAGCAACGCTGATAAAAACAAAACCCAGATAACGGAATGGGAAAGTTTCTCCTCGTATCCAAAGCCCGACTTTGCCTCCGCGGTGACTGTAGGCCGACGGCATCCATCATGCAGTGAGTAATCTCCTGTTGTTTGAACTGTGATGTCGATGTTGACTGGAGGAAGGTGGTCGAGCGCTGCGTTCACCTCTGAGGAATGTTTACAGGGAACACGCTGTTTCCGCCTCGCCGTCTCCTCATGGAGCTCTGATTTAGGATGGGTCGTGCTCTTTAGTGTTGGGTATTAACTCCCCGGCCCCCCTGCTGAGTCTGAATGCTGGCTTCACGATGACAATGACACAAGAACCGCCGTTGCTGCTGTAAAGATGTCGTTAATGCTGCGACACTACGTGTGGCTCAGCGGCTGGTTTCTGCCTGAGACTGCGTCACTAAGGAAACACAACTCAACCCCCTGGAAATTTGAGCCAACTGACCAAACCCCAACACAGAGTCCTTTCCCCGCGCCGAATGCCTGAGCGATGAAGCAGATGAGCCTTTCTCATGGCTTTTGTTGTTACTGTGACCTTATTTCACAGGGCGCTCGCCAGTCACTTACCAGCACCAAACATTTTGTTTGTTTCTAATGAATGAGTGACACATTTACCAGCTGGCGCTCTGTCTTTTCCCTGACTCCGCCTTCCCACCCATCATCCCCTTCTCTCCTCTTTGCTCTTCCTTAGTTGCTGAGCTATGATGCACAGCTGCGCTTTGCCCTGTCAGCAGAACTGGAACAGGTCAAAGTGTATAGTAACTCAGAAAGGGGTTGCTGTAACGTTAGACCGATGTGCTGTGCGCTTCTCGCTGGATGGCGTCCAGACACGGGCGTCCATCTCTGATACGATGCAGGTGGAAAGTCTACCCGACTTCAGGAGGTGAATACAAGTGTAGCAGTATTTTTTATTATAGGTGGCTGACCATAAAATGCTCCTCAGAGAAGTGGGGGGGGGATTAACTCACCAACTTAAGTGTGTAAATCCTGCAGTGAAACCTGCATTCTGTCATAGAGCCGCTGAATCTGGACGAGAACCTCAGTTTGGCTTTCAGGAAACTTTTAGAATCGCGTGAAGGCGTGTCCCTGCCTGACACAATCTGTTTTGCTAATACAGAGCTAATACAATGCTCCAAATCAGTCTCATCTTCTCCCCGACCGGATTTGACTGATCAGTCCGAGGCCCAGTTTGCTGCTGCCGGCCCGGGACGCGCTGTTCGTTCCTCTATTTATTTCCACGGCCCGCGCATTCTCCCCATATAAAGACAGTCCACGTCCAACTGTGTCACTGCGTGATGGATTGGATAGTCTCCTTTAAAGAGGGGGATGGTGTAAAAAGAAAGAAGGAAGGGAAGAACGAGAGAGAGGGAGAGTAAGCAGGGTGGTGTGGTGCAGCAGTGAAGGACATGGCAGCTTAGTGCTGGCCAAAAAGACTGTGCTGAACACCTGCTCCTGTCTCCAACGCCCCTTCAACCTCCTCATTACCTGTCAATCTATCACAAGGCAGCCAGATCAAATGTCTGCAGCAGCCAGGACTCGCACAGGGAGGGAGCTAGGGAGGAGGGAGGGGGCGAGCGAGCACCGAAGAGAGAGGAGAGAGAGAGAGAGAGAGACAGATTGCATGTCTGGGAGAGCAGAAAATGAAGGGGAAGTGAGCGGAGCAGCTGCGTGTGCATATCGGAGATCTGTTGATAATTCCAAGTAAACTTTGTTCGGAGCTGAATTATTTAAAACTTCTGGAAGTAGTTTGTCATTCGGCCGCGTTTGGAAAACGTGGAATGCAGACGACGCGGCAATCGCTTTGTGTGAACGTGTTTAAAAAGATCACAATGCAACTGCAACCCAGCACTGATCCCTCAGACTGTGAATGTGATTTGGTTTTCAGGTCCGTACGGCAGCTTTTACACCCACTGCCACACGGCATTTGGCTTGTGATTGGTGTAAAAGCGGTGGGTCTGTGACAGGCGAGCTGCTCTGTAAGGGGGCGGGGCTTATGGTTTTAGATCGCAGCGACAATGCTGCCAACGTGAGTTTTCACGCATGCACGTATATATAACATGCAGATTAATTTCAGTTCTAGCGTGTATGAATTGTGCATATGAGTGTGTGTATATACACTTAAAAGTGTGTGTGCGTGTGTGTGTGTGCGCACTGTGCTTTAAAAAGCAGATGAATTTAAGCTCATCAAGGTGCATTAGAGCACACACAACCCGTTCCAGTCCTTTTTCTGATCCCTTTCAGTTCCTGCTCTCTCTCTCTTTCTCTCTCTCTCGCTTTCTTTCCCACTCTTTCGCAAGCTGCCTCACCCCTCTCTCTCTCCTTTAGTCTGTGAGCTGTGGTGATTTACGGTAATTATCCATCGTTGGGTCATCTATCAGGCCGGCCGTTGCTAGGCGATGGAAGCAGCTGCTGCTGGCTGTTGTCTTGTCAGGGACAGTGCATTCGCGCGTGTGCGTCCGCGCTCGTGTGCGTTTTTGTGTGCGTTTCCTGGGATTCGGGCAGGGCTCGCGTTTCGTGTGTGTTTACCGGCGTGGCGTGCGTGCGGGTTCCATCCTGAAGTGGTCCATCTTGATGTAGGGATTTAAAAGCACAGGTGGAAAGAAGAAAGGAGGAAGCTCCATCTATGGACGAAGGGAAGGATTAAGGGAGGAAGGGAGGGAATGGGTGAGGGAGGGGTCAGAGGTTGAAAGAGGCCAGGTGGAAGTGGAGTGTGTGTCTATGCGTTGGGGGGTGTGGACAGCTTAAAAGGCACAGGTGTGTGTGTGTGTGTGTGTGTGTGTGTGTGTGTGTGTGTGTGTGTGTGTGTGTGTGTGTGTGTGTGTGTGTGTGTGTGTGTGTGTGTGTGTCAGACAGACAGGCGAACTGTATGATAAATTTATCCAGACAGATGGAAGTTGGGTGGAGGAAGCCGGACCTTGGGAAGCAATTTTAGTGGCTGTGAAAATTACAATATGAGTGTGTGTGTGTATGTGTGTGTGTGTGTGGAGGGAGGAGTGTGGGCGTCTATTTTCTATTGGCAGGTGATGGTCCCACAGATGGGTGCTGGCTTAAATCCCCGTTGAGCAGCCTATTTTTCTTCATTTTGCTGCTCTAATCCACCGTAACCCATTGTGTTGACGCCGTTTCAGATTTCATGATGTCCGCACTCTAATTATGTTCCAGCGCTTCTTAAACACACATACACACGCGAAAGGTCAACTCCACTTTCATATACAAGCTTAAACAGGGAACCCGGAAACCTGGACTTGGACATTTAAAATTGTTGACGATGATGTTTGTGTTGTTTTGGTTGCGTCGTCTTCGTGTTTTCACCTGTGGGCACATCTGCACCGAGCCTCTGGACGCGAGCCGCACATGCGACGCACGTGAGCCGCGCCGACTGCAAATACGAGCCCCACTCCCGACTCTCCATACCGGGCTAATTAGCGCAGTTAGCATTTGTCATTACGTTTAGGGGTGAAGATTAGGAACACCTCTCAATTAATCTGCAATCAGCCTGTTTGTTAATTAGCTAACCTGTTCTAAGTGGCCTTCAGGGCTCTTGTGTAATTAGCTGAGCTGCTGGGAAGCAGGTCTGTGTGTTGACATTGACCTAAAGCGCACACACGCACACAGCACACACACACACACTGAGGCACACACGCATGTATATACTGTACACGACACACTGTTCAGTCATGGATACCCAGAATCCCCAGCTTCCTATAAATTACGCACTTTCCAGTAACAAAAGCCTGATGCAGATCTGCACAGAGACTTCCTCGCATTCTTTATTAATAGTTGCACGCGAGTCGCGCTCGTCCAAACCCACGTGTTTGTACATTGTCATGCTTACAGTGACGCGCTGGTTATTTCTCCCTTCATTTTACAGCAAACCTGCATCCCGCAGTAACATTCTTAGAAAATGCAGGAGGGGAGGGGGGGGGGGTGCATACTGTACGTACGTACAGTCGTCTGAACATTTCATCCTTTTCAAGTGCAACAACATCCGCACCAAAATGAACAGCTTCTCCATTGCTGTGTCGAAGCACTTTTTTCCTTGCTCACTTCAAAGCCATTTGTTTACTCTGCTGCCTCCTGACATTGTCTGTGGTAATTAAAGGAGCGCACTGAAATTTATGGTTTAATTATACAGGCCTTGTTATGCAGAGAAGACCAGGATGGGCTGATATGCTCAATAAAAATAAATAAATTCCATACGGGTTTATTGAAGACGCTTTTGCACGGAGGGTGCGATCGTTTGAGCCACTCAGGTGTGTGTGTGTGTCTGTGTGTGTGTGTTTGTATGGGTATTTGCATACACGTGTGTGTTTGTTTCGGCGCTGCCTTGCAGGACGGCAGCAGCTCAGTGCGCAGTGTGAGTGGGTGAGAATGAAATTTAAAAAACAAAGCCAGATGAAATGCAATCGATTGGTGCTGGTTCACTGTATCGATCTCCCAGCATGTTAAAGCCTGCTGTACTCCATGAAGAACACTCAGTAAGTGTGGGCTCAACCCCCACTCCCCCCATTTCCCCTCCCACCCCCCAACCCCCCTCATCTCCGCTCTCTTCGTCTCCTTCGCCAACTAACACATGGATATACTGTAAATGTCTCATTGTGTTGTTACTGCATGCGCTTGTGAAAAAGCAGAGGCGACCGTGCTTGCAGCCTTGGTGTGTGTGTGAGTGTGTGTGTGTGTTTTGGTTTTGTGCATGCACGGTAATGGAGAGTGATCTTGGCTGTGGCCCACAAGCTGCTTCTCTGAACTGATCTTTGAGTCGGGTATAAATAGCGCTCGCTCTATAAATAAAACAGCAGCACCTTTCGCACTCGGTCTCTCTCACACACACACACACACACACACACACACACACACACACACACACACACACACACACACACACACACACACACACACACACACACACGCACACACGCATTCAAACCTGCCCACACGCCTCCTGGATCTTATACCTGCCCATACACAAGCATATGCACAAATACACCTACATACTGGAAGCTCTGCGTCGTTCTGAGGAGAATGGCTGCACCAGCTTAGTGACCGCTACCTGTCTGACCTCTGACCCCTGGTCCCCTACTGGTCAGATTCCCCATTCCATCTACATGGATGTAATGGAAATATAGACAATTAGCAGCTATAAACAGCAGCTTTTGTTTGCCACAAACAAACAAAGGGTTCAGCTTTTTTAGAGCGACAGACTAAAATTCGTATTTAATGAAGTGCAGGTGGAGCGAAGCAGACTATTTTACATGCTGCTACAGACCTACTGTAACAGTAACTGACCTAAAGTGTGTGCTCGAGGTCCTCGAGCACAAACTACCACGGCGGAGCACAGTTATCCCACCGAATATCTGCCAATAACACGGAATTTCACCGCCTAATTCTGTTTGCGCAGCACTTATTCACATTCACACCACTTTCTGCGTCACTCCATTATGTGTTTGAAGAACAACATGTCCCATCCGCCGCTGTCTGCTGAGCTCAACTCAGGCTAGAAGTGTTTTGAAATGGGGTGGAGAGTGAGGGGGGGGAGATAAATTGGTACAGCGAGCTGGAATGCTGCAGCAGTTATTTAAGGCCTGTAGGTGCTGCTTAGGCCATATGCTCCCATTATTCCGCTTGGGAGGGGCCCATGTGGGCGTGTGAGCACGGCTGAAGGGAGGAGGAGGCGACAGAGGGGGGGGGGGGACTGGAAGGAGAAAGGTAGGAATTATTTTAAGGAGAGCTCCCCTATCAAGCAGGCTTGAGGAATTTTAGGAACGGGACACCGGGAGAAGCCTGAGATGAGATGAGAACGAATTATAGCTTCTGAGGCAAATGATCGTCTTCACCTTCAATATCCGGCTCTTTCCCCGTTGTCTTTGCATAATTCATCTCGTCAAATTTTGAGGCGTGACAGAGTATAATTCATGAATTCCTGAACCTGAACTTCGCAGGTTGATAGCTTCTCTTACTATGTTAGGGCTTCTCACTCATACTCATTTCACGGCGCGCTCCTGATGTGACGTCTGTTTGTCTTATTTTGTAAGGCTCTTCCGCGATGTCGGCATTTTAACAGTAAACTTTGCCTATTTCCAAACCTTTATCTCCAAACTTTATTTTGGCGACTGTAATGGGATTCCATGAACCCTTTTTTTCCTGCAGAAAGCTTAATATTCATCCGTGAGGTCCACATACAGCTTTGTTGCCGCCCCCCTCCACCCCCCATTCCTCTTCTCCCAATCTGTAGTCTCTTGTCAGACCGAGGCCCGTGTTCCTGATCATGGCATTGCTTTCATGTTAGCCGCTTCACGGGAAGCACATCCCAACATTCCCTGTGACACGCCGGCAGCAGCATTACCATAATTGGCTTTTCTACATGACGGGACAGAGGAAATAATAATGTCATTTTATTTACAGCCCTCTTGTCCCGGTCCGAGAGCTGTGCCCCCCCCCCCCCCCCCCCCCCCCCCCCCCCCCCCCCCCCCCCCCCTTTCCTCGCCACCGCTCCCTTTCTACTCTCTACACATGCACAGACATCCACCCCCCTCCTCGCTCCATCTCATCTGCCTTCCGCCGCCTCTCTCCCCGCGCAGGGCGCGAGCCTCGTTCTGCCACGGCGTGTAGGTCAAGCGATGGCTTTTTGATCAGCTGCTGTCCAAAGCCATCAGGGCTGAGAGGCACGTAATGGAGAGCGGGGTGACAAACAGAATCTGGGGAAGGAATAAGACTGCCAGTTTCCTATTAGGGCCCGGCCTAAACGGCCCCTGCAACCCGCCGCCCACCCCTCCCCGCCGTTTCTGCCGCCAACCCTCTCCTGCACTGTCTAAATCACATGAGTGAAGGGGCCTGTGATTGGACATTAGTGCCGCAAATGACTGCCGTGATTGCCCCCTCTTCCCAAACTCACATCAAATAAATAAAGAAATGTGTGTAAATAAATAGAAGGAGGGGTGTTGGAGAAATGGGGCAGGTGGTGGTGAGGGGAGGCTGACTGGTTTCATCCCCTTATTTTGCCTCTCTCTCTCTCTCTCTCTCTCTCTCTCTCTCTCTCTCTCTCTCTCTCTCTCTCTCTCTCTCTCTCTCCCTCACTCTCATTTCATCGCCTTTCTGCCTTTTTTATCTGGTTTGTTTGGCTTTGACAGCGGCCAAATGGTGAAGCTCCACAAGCCTGACAGAGAGTTTTATTGATTTAACAACCAGCAGACTCTCAGCAAAGAAAAGGGAGAAAGGCAAAAAAAAAAAAAGTGTAGGGTGGAGAAAGATAACAAAGTTTTGAAAAAAAACAAAAAAAGAGTGATATGTTTCTGCTTTAGCGCTCGCCAAAACGCTGACGCGTCCGCCGGTTGTATTTCATTTGGTATCATTTGCAAAAATCAGATCCCAGTCCGAGTCGAGCTGTGTGGCGAGGCGGGGTGTTTTACAGATGATCCGCGCTCGGGTCGGTCCCGTCGTCCCATCGCGGGGGCCCAGCGTCGCGTGGAGGCGGGATCCGGGGCGTTCCGTTCGCCGCAGGCTCCTCGTCAGTGAAACAGCTCGTCGCGCCGTCGGCTCCGCAGACGCTCGGCTCCGCTCCGCATTCGGGGGGGGGGGGGACGTGATCACCCAATCTGCATAGCGTCCTTTGATCTTTACATATCAGGCGCTAATCAGAATGGAGGGTCCTTCACGGGTGCTTTATTTTGGGTAGTAGTCTAGGAAGTGTCTCGTTCGAATAAGAATAATGATACGAGAGCGTCGAGCTCTGTTGGAGCTTTTGGAATAAGGGTCTGTAGCCTGAAAGTCTATTTGGTTGCCTGAGACGTGCAAACCGCTCTACAGCTCCATAGGTGTATATGTCAGTCCATTTGAGCCTTATGAATCTTTAAAGCTGCTTTTTATAACAGCCTACCGGGCTACTACAAACCCTTTTTAGCACTTGACCTGCTTCGTACTCCTTTGTATTAAGCGCATGTGCAGCCACAGCGGATGCTAATTCCGGGCTCCCCGGGCGCGTGTCGCCGGCGATGCGATGCGGCGCGGCCGCCGGTGGGCTTGATCGCTGCCGCTCCTGACAGTGAGTGTGCGGCGCGGGCCCGGCCACGCCGCCGCCTGTCTCCTTGATGGCGGCGCGTCCCCGAGCAAAAGTGACAGGCGCTTTGGCGCCCGCGCAGATGGCCCTGCTCACAGCCATCACCCGCTCTGCACGGCAAACCGCCGGGGACGGCCCCTCGCGCCTCCTCCTCCTCCTCCGCGGCTGGTGCCGGTGCTGGTGCCGGTGCCGTGAGCCCGGCCTCATCTGCTCGCCCGTCACAATTACGCGGCTGCACGTCGCCGTGATCGGACGCCTAGCGTTGATTTGCAGCGGATGGAGAGATCATCAGCAATACGTTTGTGGTTCGCGAAGCCCTCCGGTTGCTGCCTGTGATTCTTTTTTTTACAGATGTCGGTCTCTGCCAGTCTTTTGTCTGTGTGCTTTCGATATCTCCCTCTTTGTTGTTTCCATGACAACGTGGCAGGACGGTCATTGATTGACAGGGATCGTCAAAGGGTTCCCTGGCGACCTGCTCGTCGCTCTGAGCCCCTCCCTGCCGCAGCCCGTGTTTTGTCACTCACCCAGGGATATTTCTGATCTGCTGCTTCTCATTCCTGCTGCCTCTGTGTGTCTGCGCGTGCACTCAGCACCGCCAACTATTGGGGTTCAGCCATCCTTCTGGCTGCAGCCAGCGTGGGTGACTCACGTAGGTAATTCCTACTGTATGTTTGCGCCGTCCGTGTGGGCTTGTGCAGGATGAATAGCCGCCCCGCACGGCGATTTGTATATTGAATTGCTTATATTTACTGATAGCTTCCTGCTCGGAGAGCGGGCTCGCGGAGGCAAAGGCGCAGTAACAGGAGACACTCTGCAGATGTGTTGTAGAGAGTACAGCGCATAATGCTAATCTGCTGTGTTAGGGATTTTCAGGAGTTTTAGAAACTGTCTCAGTCTCAGTCTGTCAGTGGGATTGAAGCGCAGCCAGGTTCTCCTGTAGTGCTCTCATTTCACTGAAATCCTGTCAGGCGTTAGGGGAGTGTGTTGCTCATTTAGAGGAGGGTGTATCAGTAGCACACGGTGAACTCAGACTTATAGGCAATCCTATGGTCTGTGGCTCCGGCGCTGCACTTCAGGAGCGAACACGCATGTGCACCCGGGTGCATAAAGTACACAGGCATGTGAAGGTGAGCGTGCAGGCGAACACGGGCACTTTACCGAGGCACTTACACACACACACACACACACACACACACACACACACACACACACACACACACACACACACACACACACACCATCACGCAGTCACAGTTGATGCTGCAGCTGCTCACCTCCCCCACCTCCTCCACCCATCTTCTCTCAGGCAGCAGTAAATGGTGCCAGTGTATATATATCAGGTATTATGTCCACTTAGATTATGATATGACAGGTTAGCGTGCCGTTTGAAGCTGACAGCACATCTGTTTCATCAGGAGAGACTGATACTGGCATCTAGGACACACATCTCACCATGCAGGAAGGAGATAAAGGAAGAAGCTAGGGGGCCGTCTTTCCTGTCTGCCTCCCTCCCTCACCCTCTCTTCTCCCTCTCCCTCTTCTTCCTCCCTTTTTTCTCCAACACGTCTCCCCGCCCACCAAACCAGCCGCCTCCTGCTCACTTTTTTCTTTCTCCTGCTCACTTGTTCTTCCCTAACCACCTCCTGTCTTCCCTATTTACTGATGCTTGCTGTGTCTCTCCCAGCATGTGCACATACACACACACACACACACACACACACACACACAATCACACACACACACACACACACACACACACACACACACACACACACACACACACACACACACGCCTTTGCCTCTTTTTACAGTTCTTTTTCTCCACACCTCAATCTTTGACTGTGGATGGACAGTGTCTATGACATTTTGGATCACGAGGAAGCAGCAGATTTGGCACAAACTGTCCAATCCTGCCTCGGGATTGTTCTCGCGACGCGGTGGCCCTCTCAATCAGAATACTTCCTTTGTTTTCCATTAGCTTACATGAAAACGACCTTGGCGTCGTAAAAGCTGTCTTATCTCCAAATTTAGGTTTTGCCTGAATCTACCGTCTGATCGCTTGCGTAAACTGAACATGTGCGGAGGTGAACTTCACAAATAGAAAGAGAGAAGGGGGGAGTTGAACATGCAAGCATGCAGCTGGCTAACAAGGCCAAACAGTCAGTCATTTCCTGGGAAACACGAGGCTTGTGCAGAGGAATAGGGAGTTGGGAAGCAAAAGGACAACTGTCAGAAGCTCAGTGATTTATTTTTCCCTTGGAGGCTTTTTTCACCACTGGCTTTCAGAACCAGATGTGTGTAAAAAAACACACAAACTCATGCATGCATGCATACTTATACGTACACACACACATACTGGACGAGAATAAAAGCCTTCATTTGCCGTCATTGAATATGCTTCCCATGTTATTTTGACAGGGGTCCTGTTAGTGTGCTGTAAATCTTTAATTTCACTGAGCTGACCTCTTTTTTTCTGTTCCTTCTCTGTTTTTTGTCTTCTCTCTCTGTCTCTCTTATCTCCCTTCCCTCTCTCTCTCTCTCTCTCTCTCTCTCTGTGCTCCAGCGTACATGCCCGAGGATGAGCTCAAGGCAGACACTCATGATGAGGAAGAACACCTGCAGGATGACGGCCTATCATTAGACGGCCAAGACAACGAGTTTCTTTGCAACGAGGAAGAGGAGGACGTGGACGGAGGTCAGCCGCCCAGCTACAGGGACTCTCCGCTCAGCAACGGCACCAACCCTGACGCTGGATACGGGTCTCCACTCAGCGATGCCAGCGACCGACTTGCAGATTTCAAGAGCACCTCTTCCAGGGATGGTCAGGAGAGGGAGGGCACCGCGTTGCCCTTCCGCCCCAACAACGGCCTCTCCTTCCAGGACAGCCTGGCGCAGATGAAAGCCGTCTATGCAAACCTCATCTCAGACGCCTCTTGGTCCAGCATCACAATGGACATCATGAAAGCTAAGCCTGCTGCGGCGGGCGGTATCAACAGTACTCTCAGCACCACGGAGACTGCGCCTACCGCCTCCGTCTCGACGACTACAACCACCGTGAAGAGCAGTGGGGTCAGCATGGCTAACAATCACCACAACGGCAGGGGCTCTAGCACCACTGTCAACCACACGGGCAACGGAAGTGGTAATACTAATGGCACAGCAGCCAGCTCCGTAAGCAGCCACAATGCAACCAGCAGCAGTGGGAGCAGCAGTGGTGGGGCCAGTAATGGTAGCGGTGTGGCCTATGACTGGCACCAGGCAGCGCTTGCCAAAACCCTTCAACAGACCCCCTATCACCTTTTACCAGAGCCTAGCCTCTTCAGCACAGTCCAGCTCTACCGGCAGAACAACAAGCTGTACGGCTCTGTGTTCACTGGCGCGAGCAAGTTTCGATGCAAAGACTGTAGCGCTGCCTACGACACGCTGGTCGGCTTGACGGTCCACATGAATGAGACCGGCCACTACCGGGATGACAACAAGGACAAAGAGGAGGATCAGGGGAAGCGCTGGTCCAAACCGCGCAAGCGGTCCCTGATGGAGATGGAAGGGAAAGAGGACGCGCAGAAGGTGCTGAAGTGCATGTACTGTGGCCACTCATTTGAGTCCTTGCAAGATCTCAGCGTTCATATGATCAAGACCAAGCATTACCAGAAAGTGCCTCTTAAAGAACCAGTGCCAGCCTTGGCCACTAAACTGGTGCCCACTTCGGCTAAAAAGCGAGCGATCCAAGATGCTATAGTGTCGCCGTGTTCCCCAGACTCTATCCATGCTGTTAGTGGTGGTGGGAGCGTGTCTCTCGGTGACGTTGGCAAAGATGCAAAATCCACAGCTAACCCCTATGTAACGCCCAACAACCGCTACGGCTACCAGAACGGTGCCAGCTACACATGGCAGTTTGAAGCTCGCAAGGCCCAGATCCTGAAATGCATGGAGTGCGGGAGCTCTCATGACACACTGCAGCAGCTGACGGCCCACATGATGGTTACAGGCCACTTTTTGAAGGTCACAAATTCTGCTTCCAAAAAGGGCAAACAGCTGGTCTTTGATCCAGTTGTGGAGGAGAAGATTCAGTCTATCCCACTACCACCAACCACCACAAGGCTCCCCGTTCCCAGTAACATTAAATCCCAGCCGGTGTCCCCTGCCCTCTCCTCTGGCTCAGAGGAGAAGAGGGACGGCACCGAGGATGAAAAGGTTGACAGTGGCGAGCCAGTGGAGAAGAAAATCAAAGAGGAGAAAGACGACTCAGGTGAGAAATCCGACACTGATACCACATCGTACAAATACCTTAGAGAAGAAGATCTGGAGGAGACACCCAAAGAGGGTTTAGATATTCTTAAATCCCTAGAGAACACGGTATCCAGTGCCATCAGTAAAGCTCAAACAGGCACGCCAACGTGGGGGGGCTACCCTAGCATCCATGCGGCCTACCAGTTGCAGGGTGCCATGAAAAGCTCCACCACTGTTCTGCCCCCAACCGTCCAGAGTGTCCAGATGCAGCCTATGTTCAACAGCGGGATACGGGGCCTGGTGAGTGACCCCAACTCAGTCATCCACTCGCCTCGGAGCCCTTCCTCCCCCACGCCTCTCAGGAGCAACGTCACTGCCATGGAGGAGCTAGTGGAGAAAGTGACAGGCAAAGCTGCCACCGTTAAGAAGGAGAAGGAGGAGAAGATGCTGAGTCTGGAACGATGCCGGCCCCCGTCGTTAGTCAAATCCCCATCTCCTGCACTGAGGGAGCAACTGTCGTCGCCAAATGACCTCTCCGTAGGCAAAGCAGCTGGGCTGAGAAGCAGCAGCCCGGGCAGCGTGGACTCGGAGCTCGTCTGCAAGAAGGAGCCCAAGGAGAGCCTAGTAGACGGCCACAGCAATCACTCAAAGAATGGCTCCGAAACATGCCAGTCCCCGGTCACTAATGGGAACAGCCTCGGCATCATCACCGATCACTCACCGGAAAGTCCTTTCATCAACCCTCTCAGCGCTCTCCAGTCAATCATGAACACACACCTGGGCAAAGCCTCAAAACCAGTAAGCCCAGCTGCAGATCCGCTATCTATGCTCTACAAAATAAGCAACAGCATGATGGACAAGCCGGCGTTCAACCCCAGTCCTCAGGGCAAGCCGGCCGAGCCCATCAATCACTATCCGTTATATGAAATGAATGACCAACCCATAGACTTGAGTAAGAATAAGGCCTCGGCTAACAGCAACAATAACAGCAGCGGTGTGCTCCTCACCAGTAATAATGTAAATGGTAACAAGCCGCTGGTCTCCCTGCCCGACGCAGTCTCCTCCCCTTTGAGGGAGAACGCTCTGATGGACATCTCCGACATGGTGAAGAACCTCACCGGAAGACTTACGCCCAAATCCTCGACTCCGTCCTCCGTCTCGGAGAAGTCGGACGCTGACGGCAGCGCGTTCGAGGACGCCCTGGAGGACCTCTCCCCAGTGCAGAAGCGGAAAGGGAGGCAGTCCAACTGGAACCCCCAGCACCTCCTCATCCTCCAGGCGCAGTTTGCTTCCAGCCTGAGGGAGACCCCAGAGGGCCGATACGCCATGACCGACCTGGGGCCCCAGGAAAGGGTCCACATCTGTAAGTTCACAGGCCTCTCCATGACCACCATATCCCACTGGCTGGCTAACGTCAAGTACCAGCTGAGACGGACTGGAGGCACCAAGTTTCTCAAGAACATGGACTCCTGCCAGCCCGTGTTCCTGTGCGGTGATTGTGCCTCCCAGTTCAGGACTCCCTCCTCCTACATCAGCCACCTGGAGTCTCACCTGGGTTTCAGCTTGAAGGACCTGTCCAAACTGTCAGCTGAGCACCTACGGGAGCAGCAGGCTGCCTCAAAGGTGATCACAGACAAAATGACATTCAGCAACCCTCTGTCAGCCTTGACCACACAGGAGGACGACACGGGCTCCGTGTACCAGTGCAGACTTTGCAATCGGACATTCGTCAGCAAACACGCAGTCAAACTGCACCTCAGCAAGACCCACGGGAAGTCTCCAGAGGACCACCTGGTGTTTGTCACGGCTCTGGAGAAACTGGAGAAGCTAGACAAGATGGAGAAGGTTTAAGCGGGGTCTCGAGCTGAGGTTAGAGACTGACAGCTGTGGAACTGACTAGAATTTCATTGCACTAAAATGACATTATTCACAGTTACTGCACTGGGCCGAACTGAGCCTCCAGAAAAAAAAATCAGTCTTATTATTTTTCGTTGTGATAACTGCCTGACTGGACCATGTCTTTTCATGTTGATTTGTTTGTTTCTTTTTTGTTTTGCCAAGCTTTTTTACACTTATTTTGTAATATATTTATATGCTATTTGTCTGATCTGTGCATGTATTTTAGTGAATCAAGGTTAAATACACGATTTTAATCTTTTCATGGCAAAAATACAACTACTGCTTCAACGGTAAAAGTGGCGAGTGGGAAGAAATGGTGGAAGTGAAAGCTGTATAATACTTGATATGAAGAAGGTGGAAATTAAATGTATACACCAAAAGAATGAGAGAATCTCCTGAAAGACTGAAGTAGCACCTTAGACAGTTTGAGTTTTGAATTTGTAAAGAGAACATGTTTTGAAATATCTTGCATTTGTCAAATTTAGATTGATTTAAAGAAAAAAAAAAGAAAGAAAAATCAAGGAAAATCATTCCCCCACTCCTTCTTTGGGTTCCTGTCACTGCATTGTTTTTGATGATGAATGGCCTGCTCATAAATCCGTCAGTGTATTAGAAAAAAAAAGAGATCACACGAAGATTTGGGAAAAACTGAAAAAATGCTGCTGCTTCTGGTTCGGAATCAATCAGTGAAAGAGGAATGACCATCAGTATGCAAGTTTGCTCCGAGAGTAGAAAAAGAAAAAAACTTTCCTTGTTGTGAAGTATCACCTTATAGCTATTTTCCAGTTGTATGGTTTGTTACAACTTTCTCTTTCTAAATTGTGTCGCTTTATTCAACTGTAAAGAGAAACAGTTTGTTACATGTAAATGATTAGCAGTGAAACGTCAGTACTCCATGAGACATATCCTACCATTTCAAACAGCTCAGCATTCTTTGTATCTTAAGGTGTGTGCATTCTCTAACTTTTATATTGTCATTTTATATACAAAAGTGCTAAAAAATAAAAACAGATGGTGTATATAGATATATGCTGTAGAGCTACAAAAATGTCCTTTTTTAAAGAAAATACAAATTTAGCTTCTTTGGCTTGGTTTACAGAAATGATTTTAATTATACTTGCATCCAATTTGATGCATGAAATGGTGTGGAAAATAAATAAGCGATGCACAATGACTATACATTTCAATGTTTTATCGATAATATTGTAAAAAAAAAACAACTTTTTAGCACCGATTAGTTTCTTTCATTTCTTTCTGAATTGTACAATAAACCCCAAAGCAGTTGTTAACAGTCTTACATTTGTGGTTGTGTGTTCATTTGTCACGGTGGTTCGCCGAACTCCACATAAAACTCGCATCTGTAGCATTTGCTTTATGGCCAATTAAAGCAGGTCATACCCGTATCTAATCCTAACCCAGGGTAATGGGATTTCAGCTTTGCTGCAGCGTTGACGTTGGAAATTTCCTGCTCTCCCTTTGTTTTGTCTTCTGTAACGGGCCGACTTTCATGGTTGCGGAATGTTAAGAGAAAAGGCAAAAGCCACTGGTGTCATACGTATAACTGATGACTGAGCCGCATCATGCCACCAATGATTATTCTAATGATGAAGATGACGGGGATGATAAGCCTGTGAGGCTGCCTATTGTGCTGTACGAAACCCATGCTAGGCTTGTGACTGGCCTTCGGAGGCCCCGCTCTGAAAGAATCAGTGTTGTATTAATGACGGCACTGTACTTTCGCCTGTCTTCTTGGAACAAACTCAGATGGGCGCTTGATATAGTCTGACCACGTTGAACCGACCAGTAATTAACACAGATGTT
The DNA here is from genome assembly GCF_900634795.4 of Betta splendens. NCBI lineage: Eukaryota > Metazoa > Chordata > Actinopteri > Anabantiformes > Osphronemidae > Betta > Betta splendens. The sequence continues at coordinate 18,883,755 of NC_040896.2, forward strand.
TCAGATGATGTACGAGCAGAAACACAGAAACAGCAAAACCGATCAGATGCTCGTTCGCTGTGCACTAAGATGACTTATGAGGGCGGAGCCTAAACCTCTCTTTACACCTACTGTGCAGCATCTGTAACGTAACTGTATCATATTTGCAGAATATCGGCTCTTTAGCGCTTAATGGCTGAACTCTGTTTGATTCCCAGGGCGTGATTGTCTATTGTCAAATATGATGATAAAAACCCCTGTCATTTTCATTTCCACTTCCCTGACGTTTGTTTCCATCTCGTCTGCTGTAGATGAATGTTTTCACGGCGCGTGACAGACGATTTCTGCACTTAATCAAACAGCTTTTAATCATCAGCTGCTTTTGTTGCACTTTGGCTTCAGCTTCTTACAACGTGTGCTTGTCTTTGTCTTGTGTTCTGGTGCCTTGTTTATTCTCTACCTTGAATCCAACGCCTGCCGTGCTCTAAAGTGGAGCTGAAAATGAATTATTATGTAAAATGACCTCCAGATGACCTCCATTTGTGGGGTTTCTTCTCCAGGCAGCCCCGCAGGTAAAACTTCAGGAATTTGATCTTTCATCTCTCCCGCATGTCTCCAGCTTCTGATAGAGTACTTACAGTACCAGCCTTTGTATGGATGAAGCCATGCTGCAGTGTTATGACTTCCATTCCTCACGCTCACAACATGTCTCGTGTCAGCTGAGTCAGTCACACGCACACACACACACACACACACACACACACACACACACACACACACACACACACACACACACACACACTCCCTCGGCTGCATTAGTGTCTTTGTGCAATTACACACCTCCTCGATCTGGCTGCACTTCGCTGTGTTGATACATGGATTCAGTGACAAAGGAAACACAGGCAGAGGGCAGATTAGCGCGGCTGAAGATGCAGCGTCCTCGGAAAGGGGGCTGCTGGAGTTGGGTTATAAAACAAACACGGCAGATAAACAAGCGACATTCGCAGGAGATAGTGTTCCCTGCACACCGGAAATAAAAAACACCTTGTAGGTTTAATACCCCACAGCTAAACCTGTAATTTTGCTGTGCCGTCAGATAGCTGCTGAGCCGATAGAGACTCCTTCCTGCTTTGTTAGAGATCAGCGCGCTGTTTCCTGTGCGTATTCTATGTAAATTACATGCGATAATCGCCACGCACGGCACAATGCTGGTTCCCGTGGCGCGAGCGGAAACCGAGGGTAGATAAACGCAGGCTGGGCCCATTTGCATAGCCTTTGTGTCTCGGGCGCTGCTGAACGTGAGCTCTGAGGATTGGTAGGGATTTCCTCAAGGTTTTGTATAAGTAAACGCCTGCTTCCTCTCAGGGCTGGGGCCATTATGTACAGCAGGCAGAGGTGGGTGTAGACAGAGGGCACAAACGGAATAACAAAATTACCTGGGCTGGTGGGAACGCGTGGAGGGAGCGTTAACCCCCGCAAGCGTGGATCCAGCAGGAGCAGGTGGACTCTCTATTAAACCTAATGCTCCAACGTACTGTTTACTGTGTGAAGGACGCGACAGCGAGGCGACGCTCTGCGGTCGCGGCCACAAGGAGGTGAAGGAGAGTGAGTGAGTTTGGGGCTCGATCGCCCCCTTTCCACCTTAAATGCAGGTATGCGTTAGAGGCGCCCTCACCTGTGGTTCTGTGTCACGGCTTTTGTTAGGCTCCACGCGGGGCGTGGCCGCTGCTCCTGCTCCTATGTGATAGCGGCGCCACGATCGCGCAAACACAAAGGCTTCCGCTGAGGATGCCGACGCTCGCCTGCCATCTGTAAAACCGCCCAACTTCCGATGTATGCTTTAATACCCTCTCGAAATACCCCACGCCAAACAAACAGTGTCTGACGGAGAATCAGCAAACAAAGCGGCAACGACTGAGAGCCTCCGCGCCGGATCAGGAACCAAAGTCGGAGGAATCTGCGGCTCCCGATAAAACGCCTCATTGTGGCAACTGCGTTGAGGGAGAAGTCATCAGTATGCACGTTCTGCACAGGATACCTGCCTCGCGCTATTGTTGGGACGATTTAAGTCAGTCTGTGGACTCTACTCAATTATGTTGCTCAGCCTATTGATGGAGAATGTGCAGGATCTGTGTCAAAGCTCACTGACTCAAACAGGTTCTGTACAGTAGCACAGCGGGTCCTGCACTGTGAGCTCAGCCTTGAATCCCAAGATAAGTGACCACGTCTCCCCCTTTCTCTCAGAAGGGCCTGGACACGTCCCACTCATGGACAACTCTATTTCAATGCATTTGAACTAATAAAGTACTTTACCACCTTTTTAGCCATGGTGATTACGGTCATTACTCTCGCACACGCTTTAATTACTGTACCTGTTTTCTTTCTGACAGCATCTGGCTGCCACTGATTCCCGACGTATTAAACACACAAGAAAAAGCAAACCTCCGGTCCCCACAGTGTGATTCATGCTGTAGAGTGCGGCTCAACTCCGCCGGCGTCGCTGGCCGTGTGTTTGTGCTCCTCTGATGGACACGCGGCAGTCTGTCATCAGGGTGGGTTTATTTTGCGGTGGGAGGGTTGGATGTGACAGAGTTGTCTTTGGAGAGTGATGGAGTTTGACAGTGGCAGGCTAACGGATGCGGGAGATCATCGGCGTCTGCCGGGCCTTTAGTTATGATGCCGGAGCGGCTGGGAACTGCAGGTGTGTGTCGCCGGGCGCTTCATCCATCACAGGCCCGGACAAAACACAAAGCAAAGAGGGGATGAAATGTTTCCTCTATCCGGGTGAGTGAAGGATCTATTGTAATCTATCTTTTCACGCCTCCTGTTTCTGGAACCAGAGGAGACGGCCATGTTTGTTTTGCTGTTTGAATGGGTTTCCTGGTGTCTTTGGCTTCCATTAGTCATGCACCCCATCTAAGATACAGATACATGCACCGGATCTGTTTATTTGTGTCGACACATCCTGTTGCTAGCTGTCTGTCCATAACTATAATAAAAACCCATACTGTATTTGACAGTATGTTTCTTATTATCAAGTGTGTGTGCGTGTGATTCAGTCACTGACCTCTCAGGATTTTCTTCCCTTTTTTGAATATGAGAACCACCACATCCCTGTCGCTTCTATTTCAAATCAAAAAGGTCAACATAGAAAATGTCTCAAAACCAATTTGTGTTTCAAAAAGACCCTTGAGAAATAGCTTGTGCTGTGTTTGATATGCACAAAGACACTTATCCCTTATCTATCTTTTCAGAGAGAAATGGAGTGAGATAGAGGGTGAAGTGCTCCAGGAATCAGTGCTGCCTCCGTGAGATATGATGCTGCTTGATTTTGATCATTGACATTTGCTTTTTCATGCATCCCGAAAAACAAGGCCTCCCTTCCATTAAGGAATTATTCAAATGACCTTCAACAGTGCATGTTTTCCTACAGTTTTGTTGTGGGAATATGAGAACACATACTGACATCTCAATTACTTATGCAAGGCTCAGAGTAGGCCCAGTGGATGCAATCACCGTGTGTGCAATCCTCAGTCACTCCGAATCACAGAGGCTCCTGGACAGACACACATAATTCAGACAAGTCAGACAGGATTTGCATACAAAGACTAAAAACACAAAAAAGAGGGCATAAATAAAAAATGCACCATCTTGAGCCGGACGAGAAGGTAGAGGTTTGAGGGGGGGAAGGGGGGAGGGGAGGTGGGTAAATCATTTTAAAAAGGTCTTACGTGTCATGTTCTGTATGTAGAAGGGTTCGACCAATATACACAGCTGATCCTGGCTGTTGGCATTTTAGCTTAATGTTTTTTACCTTTGAAAAAGTGCTTTGTTGTACAATTCATTGATTAGAATGTTACTCCACACAAACTTTGTTATTGATATTAAGAATTATTATCTCTTCATATGCAGCATTTTCAGTTTCCCACTCTGGGGAAAAAGCGTAAGAATGCAGACGTTAAAAGTAGTTAATGACACATTTTACTGACCTTTAAATTTGTCCATCTTTATTCCTTTAAATCCAGTTTTCCCCTCCTTCCACCCTCTCTGGAGGTGACACGCTGGCTGGCTGTCTCGTTGTCATGTGATGGGTGGGGTGGGGGAGTTGGGGGGGGGGGGGGGGGGGGGGGGTGCAACGGGTGAAGGGGTAGAAGGGCTGGGCAAAAAGACGGGGCGGGGTGGGGGCGGGGGGCGGTGGGGTTGCAGGGAGGCTAACCCGGCGTCACGTCATTAGCGTTGCACGGCGGAGATGCAGGGGCACCCTGACACATGTCACGGACAGCCAGCCAAGAGCCCACGTATGAAGCTGACACGCCGCGCATAATTTATCCCGTGACACGATCTGCATGCCGAGTTGTTGATCTGTTGTGTTTGGTTTGGACATGGGTACTCTGGCAGGGGAGACGAGGGGGGGTTATTATGCAGGTGGGGGTGGGCAGGAGAGAGGAGAGCGAGAGAGGGCGAAGAGGTGGCAGGGTGTGTGTGTGTGTGTGTGTGTGTGTGTGTGTGTGTGTGTGTGTGTGTGTGTGTGTGTGTGTGTATGTGTGTGTGTGTGTGTGTGTGCGCGCTTTGGGGGGGGGGGTGCCTGGTGTAGCACACGGTGAAGGGGCGACACATTTGTCATGTCCACTGAGAAGCAACATATACATAAACAAGTGCATTCAAATTCCCTAATGTAGACACGGAGTCTCCCCCGCACACGCTTTGGTGATGTGTGTGTTGAGTCACAGTGGAATCACAGCTCTAATCTTGTTGCCGAATACATCTGTTCATGAGTGAAAATGACTAATATTGTTAAAATTACCTCAGACGTGATTGTTTTCTGATCGCTTGACACCGCGTCTTATCGGCCTCGCATAAGGTCTGGGGACAAACGTGTGTTTTTGTATGTGTGTGTGTGTGTGTGCTTTTTTCCGCTTGTGCTCAATGTATCATTAAATCATCTTTAACATGAAGTCAGATTGTTGTTACCTTTTATTTGTGTTTTGCCGTGTGTCTTATCAGTGATCACCTCCTCCTGCCCCTCTCCTTGCCGGGCTCGTTTACATGAATTATGCATATGACCAGTCTCGTTAGAGGAGCCCCTCCCTCGTCGCACTTCTAATCCCTGCTGTTGCCACGGTAACCAGATTAGACATGACTGCGAGGTACATTACGGGCCCTCGGGGCCTTTTTCTGGACAGGCCTCATCCAGGGCCGGCTTGGCGGTGGATCTGGAGGTCCTACAGGCCTGTAGGTCACCTGTCCACTGACATTACTGTACTGATGACGGTAGTTGATGGGGAATATTAATTTCAGTTCTGCTCTGTCTGTTGCTATGGGCCCTGAGGGCTAGCTAGAAATAACAGCACGGGCAAAGGATGAAAAAAATGAATTAGAATGTGTTGTCACGGGATCTTGCACCACTAGGAGGTTATTGTGTCCTGTCCTGCATCTAATATATTTTTTTGGAAAGAAAAACTTAACAAAGTTACATTTAAACATTTAAAATAGATTATTAAGCAGCATTATTTTTGTTGTTCTCCTAACTTTAACCTTTTCTTTTGTTCATTTCATCTGGAGCCGACCTCCAGGACACTGATGGTAGTTTCCCTGAACTCGGCCAATCAATACGTTTTTACTTTAAGTAAATCAAATCTGGTGACATGCGGATATTTCCATTGAGGCACGGGGCCTTCTTTTCATCAGTCAGAGCTTTTATAGAGAGTTTTAGTGGCCTGTAAATGTTCTTTCCAAGACTTACACGAAACAATGTCCTCCCAGAGGATTTGGACCTCGGGGGCATGTGTGCCACATTTATTCCCTTTACTTTTCAGATCTGCAGTTTGTTTGTTTGGAAACTGCTTGCCTGCATTACACACAGCCGGCTCATTCACCGCTCCCCTGTGAGCGCCCATTCACATCGGTTCAAGTCGTTGCAGGGCTTTGTTAGACGTTTCTTGATTATCAACAGAGCCCTTTTTGTTTCGGGGGGGGGGGGGGGGGGGGGGGGTTAAACAACCACCCGGCAGAAAGCTGCCATTGTTAATTATTACTCCGTGTGTTAACCATAAATGATAATCGGTGGGCGAATAGCTCGATTTGTTTCTCTTTGGTTTTCCACTCGAGGTAATATCCGACCCATGGACCGCCGCTGTCTCCAATTTTAAACGCAAAAGTCACAGCGAGGGGAAAAAAAAATGCCGCGCGCCGCCATTGTTGGCGGCCTGCGCGCAAACCGTCCCGTTGTTATTTCGAGCTTGTTAATTTCACAGCGCCGGCTGGAGCTGTCCGTCTGTTTATTAAAGGTTAACAGCCTCCGCGCGCGAAGCGTGCGCTCCTCGGAGCTTCCGGCGCGCGCGGTGGCTGGTCTCTGACGCGTCTCAAAAAGTTTGTTTTTTTCCGCCGTGATGAAAGAATCAGCGCCGGGGTTCTGTCACAGCGCGTCTGGTATAAATAAACATAAACCCGAGCTGACGCTGAGAAAGGAATTAAAGCAGACTGATGGGGAGTAATAGAAATATAGAATAATGAATAATTGTCATTTGTTTAGGTGGTGGTGTTTTAAGGATCGCCGGTCTGCAGGACGTGAAGGCTGTGGGTTGTAGCTGCTCCGTGGTGACGTAGGCGTCCACGTTCTCTGAGCGGAGACTTAAAAGGCCGCCTGTAACTTCACCACCATCATTGCATTTCTCTCATTGTGTGTGAGTCTAATGTACGGCATGTGTTTCCAATCGCCGTATTAGGCCGTTTTGGACAAAGCCGGGCGTTTTGCTGCGCTGAGCCAAAGCCGCCCTCCCCGCGCCGCTGCACAGCGGTGGGTTCAGAGTCGTTAAGCATTTAATGCTTTTTTTGGCCTGTTTGCTCCAAAACAAAAGGGGAAACGCTGAGGCTGAAGAAAGACGCGTTTGCCAAAAAACCCGCCCCACGGAACCGCGTGATGTGTCCGCTCAGGACGCGCGGCGGAGAACGGCTGGAGGCCACAAGTCCTTCCACGCAGCCGGATTCCGACCCCCCCCCCCGTGGCACTTGTTGACAGCGCGAGATCCGCTGGATGCGTTCGCCTCGTGAGACGGGGCCGAACACGACGAAGGTCCCGCCGTCGGTGGGTTCCGATGTGCCGCAGTCAAACTAACGGACCCCGTGGCGATGTGATCTGCGAACACCCTACGAGTCACTGCCGGCGTTTTAATTCGCCGCAGCAATTTGCAAACGTACGAGAAGAGGACTTTTTTAAGAGAACTTGTTGCCATGGTGACTTTTCTTGCCCCGCGCACTCTGAGAATTCTGCTTCCTGTTCCTGAACCGTGGATGGAAGTGACACCACGCGACTGCGTTACCAACACATTTTCTCGGCGACTAGCCCCACCCAGCTCCCAACATCCGCCACCCAGTCCCCCAGCCGCCTCCCACCCCACCCCACCCCACCCCTCCCCTCCACCTCACCACCCTGCTTCTCCTTTGTTAAGCCAAGCTCGCAGTGCCATAGACACAGATGAAGGCGTGGAGAAAACACATGCCAAAAAGGCCCCCCTGCCACTCTCACTCTTGCACAGCGACAATGATAGGCTGTCATCACACAGCGATCAGCACTGTCACCCACAACATTGTCGTGCACGGATACACACACACACACACACACACACACACACACACACACACACACACACACACACACACACACACGCGCGACACAAACATGTGTATACACAGGCGCACACGCACACACATACACAGGACCCACGGCTGTGAAAATCCGCACCAGCCTCGACAACACTGACAACCAAGTCACTGCTGTCACTTCAGTTATTTTTACACTGGGGCCTGACAACACATCAAAAATCGCTCTCGCTATGGGAACAACATGAGACCACTGCATCAAGCCCATTAGACGCCACGTGTCACATCAAATATCTAATTATCTGCTATTCAATATTCCCAATTAAGTTAGAGATGTTCACTATGCACGTTCACACAATAATTTACCACGCTGGTGTCTGCTGACTGAGTTGATGGGAGCGGTCGGGCTGTAAAAAAAAAAACAAAAAAACAAAAAAGCCCCACGCAGCTGCATTGCTGGTCTGGTGACAGTGAGGAGCTGAGGTGGATCCCGGGGAGAGTGATCGCTCGCTGTGGCGCCGTCCTGTTCTCTGCAGCCGGGATCTGACCACAAACAAGGAGCGCGTTCTCCCCCCGTTATCGCGGGGTCTGCTTTTTTTATCCGGCTCAGCCGCGGCGCGGGAGGAGTTAACTTTTTTGGCCCTGGCTGCTGTCAGCGAGCAGAAGGCAGCCATGCGACGGGTCTGACTGGCGGCCGACGGCGGCGAGGCGAGATCAGTGGCGGGGCTGCGCGATGGATGCCATCTTGGCCGGCTTGTGATGTGCAGTTTGTCGCCCGGGTTTCGCGAGGAAGGAGAGCCTTGAAAATGCTGCTGGCTGTCACTCACAGGGAGAAATGTGGTGCGGTTCCAAGAGAGCCCTTCACCAAATACCTTTCTGTTTGCTAACTGCGCCTCTCGCAGCCACTAGGACATGATACGGCGCCGAAGTGGTAGATACTTGATTCGGCTGACTGAGCCGTCACAACTCCTAATCAGCGCATGTATCCATATATTTGTTGGCTTATTGAAGTAAAAACATCATTTTAGGGTCAATCGACCGTGAACATTCAGATTTCAGAGTAGCAAGGAACCAAAAGCACCAAGAGCCGAGTTCTCCCACTTCACGGTGTAGAGGCTGAGTCATATTTTCGTTTTGCACCTGTCAACAAGGACAGTGTGCTTGGCCACAAAACGTTGGACTCATGGACGATCTGGGAAGAAAAAAATAGATTTTTAAACAAGCGATCTCTGTTGTGTGTGTTGTGTGTAACAAATTAACAAACACCTGGTGCAAAACCTGCAAATCATGATCAGAAGCCACCGAGCATTGAGTTAAAATACTGGGTTTGTCCTGAATGGAGCCTGCAAGTGTCCATGTAAAACCACCAGTCAAACGGCTTCATGCACCTCAGGGAGAACAACCCCCCCCACACACACACACACACACACACCCCCGACTCCGTCACCCACATTTTTCCCCATTAGCCCCTTGTTTGCCGTGACAGAGTGGGATTAAACACAGTGTAAAATGTTGCACTCGTGAGCGGCTCCCTTTTTAAATTTAGTGACAAAGCAGGCAAATTAAGCCTTTGCCCCATGCAGCTTTGCGCTCGCCCCCCCCCCCTCCCCTGACTCCCTCCCCCGCTAGTATGTTTGTAGCCCGAAGCGAGGATCGCTGCCTCATCGCAGACAGTCGGAGGAGAACAGTGGGGTCAGCTCTGCCTGCAGGCACGGGGGCGGGGGGAAGAGGAGGGGGGGGGGGGCACCGGAGCCGCGCAGCAGCCGCTCATTTCAACCCTCAGCCAACACGTGCAGAGGAACAGAGGCCCCGGCTGCGTCTGCTGACCAGGAAGTAACGCAATAACATCAGCAAACCCGAGCACAGGAATTAGGACGAGATCAGCGGCTGGAAAAATAACAGAGGTTACGTCGCTATTAACCTGAAATGGGATGTGAGACGACGCCGATGACGCTCGCAACGTTTCCGCTAACACACGAAGCGGCGCTCGTTTCGGGGCCGCGCGCGTCGCACCGCCGCCAGTGGCCCACGCGCACACGACGCGTTCCAGTGTCACGTGCTATTACCTTCGCGCAACCTTCGCGCCATCCTTAACAGAGTAACAAGCGGTTTGCAGCGTAACGTCAAATGTCGTCACATGCAACAAAAAAAAAACGGAAACAAAAAATTAAAAAATAGATATATTTATGTCTTTTATGCTTCATATCTGATAAATAAACAAAACAAATGGTGGTACAGTAAGATGCATTCATGCTGTACAACAGCTACAACTATATCAAGAAGCCATTTAAGGTAAATTAATAGTAAATGATGCTTGATGAAGCTCCTGGTGGTGGTTCTGTGGTTCACACTTACCAGGCGGTGACACAATTGTTCATTCTCCCTTTGCAATACTTATTTCTGGTTCTAATGTTTCAGTATCGTTCGTCTGGTGGCTACAGGAACCAGACGAAGGGCACATCTATATGACTTTGGTCCTTAATGAGGCCTGTTCTGTCTTTTTTTTTAAAGCGAGACAGGGTCTTTATCAGATGCGCTCTCCCTGGGGATTGTCACCCTTTGCAGAGTACGTTTCCACGTAAGAGATTTCCTTGACACAAAGGCATCTCTCGTCTATCTGCGAAGCTTCTTGAAGTGTTTATCCACCAGAACTGACAGAGAGCTGACTTTAATTAGCACCGTCTCCCTTTCCGCCACCCCCCCCCCCCCCCCCCCCCCCCCCCCCCCACCCGGCTCTCCACCGCCGCCCCCCTCCCCCCAAAGCCTCGTCAAATTGCATAACTTCGAAGTGAACTGTATATTAGGCTTTACTCACTGATGTTTTTGAAGGACCGGTTCAGAGAGAGGGAGAGCGAGAGCCGGCTGCGCTCCTCATTTATGGCACATAATTAAAACTAAATGACAATTCCACTCTGCTATTTAATTAACCACTTTAGATAAAGCAAACACACACATACGGTATGGTACAGACACGGACGCACACACACACACACACACACACCAAAGCATTGCACAGAAGCAGGTCACACCCCCCAAGTCTTATTAAACCCCATAAAATTTCAATCTGGGCTTTAGTGACTTTGATAATATTCAGAAGGAAAGGCCGCCCCTCCCTCGGTGCTTTTCTTAGAGGGGGAATGTCAGTCAACTTGACACCTTGTAAATACTTATTCAAGCTCCTGCCTCAGCTGTTCCCCCCTCTGCCCAATCATTTGTGAGTTTTCTCAGTGTTAATGATGAAGGGTTTAATTCATCATAACAGTATTCGCACAACCTCTAATTAGCAGCAACACTCGTACAACAATGCCAGCGTTATCTCCTCATGCAAATGAGCTCTCAGTCTTTTGCATTTGCTAATTTCATGAAACGGCAGGGCGATAACTACGCAGCCCGTGCTAATCTTCCCCGCGTTTAACCCTGGTTTTCTTTTTAATCCACCATCCATAAACAAACAAACAACAAACAATAATCCTATTATCGGCTTGATGATTCTTTTTCTTTTGACTCTTTTTTTTTTCATTTTGCATTAATTTAATCTCAATTCTCGGCAGAGGGAACGTTGACAGACGTGTCCCGTCGCTATATGTTCAGACTTCTACTGGAGATGAGCTTAGTGAACTCATCAATACAAGTCCCCTGATGGAGCTCAGCTGATAACATCCATATAATATCATGTCACCGGAAACAAATGGGTAATTATTTTCCATGTTGTGACTTATACCACTGTGGAGTCGGGAGCAAAATGGATGAAATTCAATTAGCACCAAACGGAGGTGTATTAAGACTCGTGCACTGTTGCTATTTTGTCAGATGAAAGTACATCCTTCCCCTCTCGTTGTTGTGCGGCACGTTTGTGTAGGAGTGACGGTGGGTGGTGGGGGTCTGGCTTGTTATGGCCCCGGGTTCACTAACCTTGTCCATATTGACAGCTCCTGCTATTAGGGGCCACAGCTGTGAAGGATCCCTGTGGTTAGATTAGTGAGAGATGAATGCTGCGCGCCGCCCTCTTGCCGATTGCTGGCTCTACCTGTTGGCACCGTGCGAGAACGTATCGGGCGTCGTCTCATTTGCAGCTCCGCCGTCATCACGCATGGCTGTTCGCCTTCTAATTCAGACATTCAAATGTACTTAGAATCACAGTGTGATCGTTTTAGACAGACATGAAAAGATCCACTACGACAAACCCTAATTGCTCTAATCTTCGGCGGCGGAGGATCATGGGTAGCGTGCCGTTTGGATTTGCGCAAAACCTGAATTGTCTTTTTGCAAATGAAGTTCAAATAATGGCACTGTTTGTTTGTGTTGTGAGTTCATTCTATGGAACTTTGACAGCATGCAGAAGACTTCATCGTTTCCTATGTAATAATTTATTCACATCTTACTGTCAATGACACGCTCGCCTTTATTAGTAACACTTTTCACATTACCTGTTGAGGCAAGGCCTTGAGATAATATGTCACAGCACTTGTGTGTCTGCATAACTGGGTCAGACTAGACAATTACAGGGCTTTAGGGTGCGAGTGTCGAGGGTGAGATGTTAAGGAGGGAGGAGGGGGTGGGTGGGGGGGGCGGAGCAGGGTATCTAATGCATTGGGTTTGTGTTGATACGGGTCCTGGTGACATCCTCTTTCCTCTTTCTGAGCCCACCAGCCATTCCCTTAAAGATGTAATGACATCTCATAATTAGCATAATGTCCCAACTTGTCTGCTGCTTTAAGCTGTCACACTGTATTTGTCTGAGCTTGGACAATTACAGCAGTGTGTGTGTGTGTGTGTGTGTGTGTGTGTGTGTGTGTGTGTGTGTGTGTGTAGGGGAAAAGTAGGGGGGGGCTTTAATGGGGCCAAATAGACACTCACATGATTGGCCACATCCCACTGATTGTTACTCACAATGGAAGTGTAATGCACTGTTGATAACATGAGACCTGACAATGGGCCGTATCTGCTGTATCTGCTGCGAGGACGCTTTGTTGCTTCTACATGCACAGATGCTGCACGTAGTCTGGAGTCAAACTGCCAGTTTTAATCATTTTTGACATTTGAAATGATAACACACGGTCTAGTCGGTCAGTGTTAAATTAGATTCAAATCTGATTTGATTTAATATTTACTGCATAATGAAGTAATAGTAAGACGTAGGTGCAGTGCAGATTACAGTAGTTACAGTAATAACTGTGATATTACCTCGTTAGGCGTATTCCACGCATGAGGAACACATTTGAAACCACACACAAGTTTGTTAAATATAATAGTACTTTGTGCCTCTGTTCAGCTCCTTTGTTGGTCACACAATGTTGACAAGAACAAGGCACAGCTCGCTTTTATTTGCTTCCATCACCCAAACTGTGCGTTCCGAACACCACTGCAGCATCTGTGTAATAGCACAGCCATTTAATAATGTCTAATAAATGTAATAACGGAGATATATCCCACACTGTCATGTTTATACGGGGACACAAGCTGCTTGTCAAGAAGCTAAATAAACCTGCATCTAAAGTGTCAGACGCTGAATCCGCTCTATTCATCAGACTTGCTTTAATCCATCTCCATATGATTCCTGGCCTCTCCGCTATACATCCAAGCCTCAGCAGCCTTATATATAATGTATCTGAACAGAAAAGAAATGGAGGTGACAGAGTCAGTAGTTACTATGATCAAATATCATAGCTGGAGGCTAACTGGGCATCAGGGCCCACTGACAGACACAATCCACAGGGAACGGAGGGATAGAAGGGGAGAGAGAGAGAGAGAGAGAGAGAGAGAGAGAGAGAGAGAGAGAGAGAGAGAGAGAGAGAGAGAGAGGATGTCTGGAGCGTAAGGTAAAGGATGGCTGTGTGGAGGTATAAATCACCATTGCTGAGGCTAATCTCTCAGGGTCTCTGGCAGGATAAATACTTTGCTTATAGATCCAACACGCCTCACTCTCCGTCACTCATTGGGCACGCTCAGTAGGCACAAGGCCTCCCTGGGCACGGTGCTGGTTTTCCCCCTTAAATCATCCCTCATTCCCATCTTTCTTAACTCCCTCCTTTCAACGGCGAGAGGCTGAGAGACTTGCTGGGTGACTGGAAGAGGGATGAGAGACGCCTCCGTCTCATTTCTCTTTATTTCCTCAAGATTCCTCGCATTGGAACAAAAAAGCCCCTATAATCTCAGTGAACCAATTAGTTTCATATCGGATCTTGCTGAATTTCCTTCGAATCAAAGAAAAATAAAACAGAGGCGGGATGATTCCTCACACGGTTTCACCTGTCAGCATCCCAGAAACAGCACGGTAACAGTTCTCCAAGACTCTCGTCTTTGTGTCCAGGTGACACACGTTTCACCAGAGACACTTTGTGCAACGGACCAATCATTCAGCATTTCTCCCTCTCTCAACTTTTCCTGCGCACCGCTGGTGACACTGAAATAAAATTAGCCCCACTCCATTGTTTCTCAAGCGACTGGGGGCATTTTCTCATTCCCAGGACCGTTCGCTTCATTGTTCCAGACCTCACATTTTGCATTTGCATGTCCGCAGTTTCACCCCGCTCGTCGCTGCGACGCATCCTCTCCCTCCGCCGCCTCGCCTTCCCCTTCCTCCCCTCCTGTCTCCCATCCCTCCCTTGCTCCCTCTCTCGGTAATCTGGCCCTGTCTGCAACAGTGGAGGTGCTGCCTGATTGAAACAAACGGCTGCTGATTGCTGATCAGCCAGCTGTAAAGCCTGGCAAGGATATGAGTTAATGAAAAAATGGACCTGATTTGAGAGGCACGGAGCGTCGCTCACCCTGCTAGCCCCGCTGTCCCCCGCTGTTACCCTCCATCCCTCCGTTCCTCCCTCGTCTTCCTCCCATCACCCCTCACCACCTCGCCCTGTCTGCCCATCATTGTCAGCTATGCTTACTGGGGGAGCCGGCAAAACAGGGAGCGATGTAAAGGCTAGTTAACGGAGCTGCCGTGTTGCTTTCAAGAGTCTATTTTTGTGTCTGTATGCGTCGGTTACCTCTGTTTTATTAAGTAGGTGACAAAGCGTCACTAAAGCATATTTGTTTTTTATGGTTAGTTGAAGAAATTCACAATTCCTCACAATTCACTAATTAGCCGTATCGTAGTAAAAATGCAGTATCTGATATGAATCATATCGCTTTAGCATCCAACAAGTGATTTTCTGTAATAAAAGCACAAAGGGTGCTATAATAGTACACAAAGGGAGATTTGTGCACATAATGGTCCACTTAGGCCACGACGAACATCTCGTGTTTGTTTTTGCACATTTTGATCACCCCCCCCCCCCCCCCCCCCCCCCCCCCCCCCCCACCACCACCACCACCACTACGTTGATGCATACAAAAGGCACAAAGTAACACACTCTGACCCACTCATCTTGTAGGGTCAGCACTAAAGTGGGCAATAATTGCCAGTGGCAACTCATTAGAATTGGTGATTTGGTGAAAGTAAAGTGGAAAAATAAAAGAAAACACACAAATAAATGTGAGAACACACACACGTGCTGGCTGGTGCACGCACACGCACACGCACACACACACACACACACACACACACACACACACACACACACACACACACACACACATACACACACACACACACACATCTGCAATGCCAAGACGATAAATTAAAATCTTCATGACCCTGTGTACACAAAATTAGCCACGGGGCCAACAGACCTGCATTAGAGCAGTGCATAGTAACAGAGAGGAACTCTAATTGGGGGTCATTATTTAAGCTGAGAGAGGGAAAAAGCTGAAGACTCTCATTTTCACTCCTATTTCTCCTTCTTTCATTTGACAGGCGCAGTAAATTAAGAAAGTGGTGATATTTAATACCTTTTAACCTCCCAGAGACAGTTTTCTGATCAATTACTAGAGCAGGCTGTAATTGTTAGCCTGGATAATGATTCCACATGTGAGAGAGCAGTGCTAAGATGAAGCCCTGAGTGCAATTACCTTAAACCCCTCAAGTCGACCGGTGTCTGGAGAGGACGTTATAGAAAGGGAGCCTTAGTAAGACAGTGCAGAGGGAGGCTGCCACAGGAGAACAGTGGAAATCATGTGCTTGGAAACTGAGGGATAAACACAAAATCGTACCCATGACCCCTGATTATGTTTCTGACAGGTGAAAAACCAAATAAAAGTGATAAATAAATAATTAAGGAATTAATGAGAGTTGCAGGTGTACCTAATAAAGTGGCTCTAAAGCAGGCACCGCTTCTGTGTGTGTGTTGCTCCCGTGCTCGTTGGCACACGGCTACGTGTTAATGTGTCCACCGGTATCTATGTTTGCATATGTCCAACTTCTAGACGTGGCAGAATGACACGCTTCCACGGGAAGCCTCCGTGGGCGTTCTCTGGCTGCTGAACGGCAATTTAAGCTCAAATCAGCGCCCGCGAAGCCGCGCGGCTCGACGGGCCCCCGAACGCTACACGAGTCCCCCTTTTATTGTAGCTGCGCTACCGTTTCGCACACCCACAGCAGTCGCTGTGCGTTTTGGTGTGTGCTTTGCTGGTGACCTAAGACGGGGTGTTAGCGCTGGCATTAGCCCGTATCTGCGCCGCGCGTTCCCTTCGCTGAGCTGCACCCGACGCGGCGTCTCGGCCTTGGAATGCAGCGCGCTGTTGAATATTCATGGTAAACAGGAACGGAGAGGTGCCAGAATGTCCCACTCGACTGGGATCCTCGCAGCTACAGGGGCACGTCTGAATTAAAAGTTAGCCTTTTTTTTTTTTTTTTTTTTAATCTAAATATTTGTCGTTGATGTAATTCTTCTATCAACAGAAGGTTGAAGTTTATTTTAGTAAAAGCGCATTTGCTTTCATCACAAAAAGGCTGCTTTAAATGCACATAATGAAATGTATGTTCCACAACAGAAGGGGTTTGAAATGGAGCTCAGAGGTCACAATATATTTTTCTCAGTTCATGAAGTGCAATAACACAAACGAGCCACTGCTTTACAGCCCTCCCAAAGCCTTAATTTGTTACTTTCCACCCTTGAACTGCTCCGCTGTTTTGCATAAAGTGCAAGACGTACCAGGGGACGTTTGGGGAGGGAATGTGAACAAATAGTGAAATTTCAAACAAACACAACGCTTGATTTCTTCAAATATTGAACAGTTGGTGGTGTTATCTGGCTCGGTGACCCAGCGCTCACAGCAGGCAGAGCGGAGTGGCATGGCCTGACCTCCTGTCTGCAGTGAGGCTGGCTGGAGGCTGAGGAACGCTGAGAGAGAGGGAGGGAGCGGGCGAGCGGAGACGGGCAGAAAAGGACGAGGGCAAATAAAATACCAGACGCCGGCGCAAGAAACACACACAAAACTAAACTAGCGTGAACCTGCTGCCACCCGCCCCTCCCCCAACATCAAATATGTTAAGGCCATCTGCTTTTTTACACGGGTAAACAACAATGCGCTGTCAATACCAACAGGGCCGGGCGGGCGGGCGGGCGCGCTCGTTTAATGCGGAACGAAAGTAAATAACGGCGCTCGAAGGAGCTGTAAGTTTTGAGGGGGGAATTCAAAGGTCTGCGTTTGCTCGTTAGCGGCGAAGCTAACGCATCTACAGCGTGTGGTCTCCATGCACACACGTAGATGCAGTGCAATTCTCAGTGGCAGGAGTGGAGACGTGTTACACGGGTCACGCAGCAAACGCACCCTTTCCAGCAGCACAGCAGCTCTTGGATGCTGTCATTTTTCAATCTCACCTCAGAGATTCAATGTGTCACCAAATGCACGGTGGACATGAAAGTAGCAGCAAACACGTCGCTTTATGCAATGTAACATATGCAGGTGATGTTACATTACAGAACAAAGTCCAGTTTAGAAATTTTGAATCTGAATCTTTGAAATGACATCTATGGTATATATTGTGACTACACCCCAAAAGGTGTCATATGGTGCATTTACTGTATAATAAATGCATTATTTTTTATACCGGACAAATAATGCTACTAAATTTGTTTAGTCCAATTTCTTTGTCTGTCCTGATTGTTTCTAATAAAATTAGATTTTGTTGTTTAATACATTTTTATAGGTTTGAATTTATGGTGAATTTGGTTGAAATGACTTTTGTTTGGCGAATACGTTGCTGAATATCTCTTAAATCATTTAGAACATTCTAGATATAAAACATTATGAGACCCACACTGCAAAGTTTCTCTGGCATAATTACAAGCCATCAGAAAATTCCATTACATTCGACATCAAATGCCTCATAAAACATTAAACTGGGGGCATTTTTGCAGCGCTGTGCTGATTAGAGCCGACGCCTTACGAGCAGAACTCAAAGTGGTTGAGAACACAAAAAAAAAAAAAAAAAAAAGCCGTGCCAGTTGCAGGTTGGCTGAGGAGCCGGGTGACGTCGCGCTACAAGTCAGGGAACGATGCTTAACATTCAGCAGAGTTAAGTCCCTCGACTCGTCCCTCTTCATAATAGAAACAGACAAGGGTGATTTACCTTCACAGCCACTCGGATGATCCGCACAGCAGATGTTTTACACTTTCTGACCATTTATTTGTGGAGCGGGAAGGGAGGAGAACCTGGGAGGGGGTGTAATTAGGATTTATGGAGTGAATCTGCAGAGTTGCAAAGGCGACTGATGATCCCTCCTATAAGAAGTGTCTTTGTCTGCTATGTGAGGGATAACGGGCAGCGCCGTGTTGACAAGGGCAAGGACAAGGAGCCGGATGCTTCGACATCGCTCACCGGGTCCCTCAAGCGTTGAGCACAGATGAAGGCGCAGGTCTGCGGCTGCGGCCGCGCGAGAAAACGTTGGCGTCGAGGTAGAACGGGGCGACACACACACACACACACACACACACACACACACACAAACACACCATGCACTGTGTCGTCTGATGTCCCCTGGCCCCGATGGCCCCTCTTGAGGCGGTGGCGCTTTGAGTCCAGCTCAAACACTCCACACTGGACGTCTTATGGAAATGCGCCGCAGTACGTTTGTTTTGAGGATCTCATTTCGGGGGCCAAGTTGCATGGCATCACGCGAGCGCGACCCCGGAGGACCCCCGCTAAAGTCGTCTAATGGGGAGCGGACCAGATGACTCGCATTTGTATTGTGCCTCCTCTCCTGGCCTTTTGCCTGACGCTCGCCAGCGGTCATTAAAGTGGTTATTTACAGTAAACAGCGCTGTAATGCTGTCACAACCTCTCCCCTGTCCGTCCGCGGAGCCGAGGCCGGCGTGCGGTGGGAAGAGGAGCGAGAGTTAAATGGATATTGAAGCGACGCTATCTGGATTTCTTTCTCGGCTTTTTCTTTTTTTTTTTTGTCTGCCGATGGATGTGGAGCAGGGTTTGTTTGTCTAAATGTTAGCACTTTGGAAGAGCTCCACAGCTGTGGGCCCCTAGATCGCGTTGGAGGTTTCACTGCGCACACAGACACACACACACACACACGCGCACACACACACTCCCGGCTCACTCACACCCTGACAGGCAGCCATGTTGGGCTGGCAGCTCAACAACACAAAGCTTTTATCTGTCAGTGGTCAAGCCTGACTGAACCCCCGCTACATTATAGGCACTCACACACACACACGCACACACACACATGCACACGCACTTTGAAAAAGTGCCATTTCTATTTTTTTTCCTCTTTAAAACCTGGCTCAAATCAGCTCTTTTCCGGAAATTAGCCATCTGTGCTGCCCGTGAGTGACAGAATGTTCATATCAATCCTTCCAGGAGATGATGAGCACCCCGTCTGCACAGACACCACCCACACACACACCCACAATGACACACACACACGCGCGCGCGAGTGCATTTCCAGGAGCAAGTCATTTGTGGATTTGTTTCCACTATGGATAATGGTATGAAGTGAACCCTCCCTTTGAAACAAATTCATTTGGTTCTGATCCCATGGCCGCTCATTCAAACAAAGTAGTGCACATTCACCAACAATGTGACCACATGCCACATGAAACGGAGAAACACACAAGCACACTTCCAAGATTCCTGCAGGACAAAGATGGCTCGTAGCTAATGAATCTTAGTTAAAACCATTAGATTGAAAGATGAGGGCTGTCCGAAAGCGCCTTCCTGTGTATATGCTCCTATCTCTCTATCTTCCTTCCCCTCTGTCTCCTGTTTTTTTTTTACGCTTGAATTTCGACGAATGGCTTTCATCAGCAAAGCGCATCTCATTAGCGGCGATGATGCGCCGTATGTTGATCATCATCATCTGTGAGTGGCCTGATGAGCGATGAATGTCAGCCGTAATGGAGGCGCCGCCGCCGCCGCGTCCCCGTAAACCCACCGCGCCACGCGCCCGCGCTAATTATTCCGCATGGCGCCGTTAGCGGCACCAGGAGGAGCAGACGAGGAGACGGCGATCATAATGAACCATGTCAGGTGCATCGGTTCACGAAACGCAAGCTGCATCTCCACGTCTGACATAATGTGGAAACAGCCTCACTGATGGTATTATTCTATGATCAATACAGCCAACACCGATCCTGCGAAAGGTTATTTGATGGAACTTTGATGGAAGTGGCTTGTTTGGTCTATTGCAGCAGAAATAGTCAAAAGCTCCCATTTTATTTTGCTTATGCCCATAGACTGAGCAGAACACGCAGGCCATGAATTGCTATCGTCTAATCATGCATCACAGGTGCTTTTCCTCACAGGTGACAGAAGGATGGAACGTGGCATGACTTTTTTTTCCCCTCCCTTCGTTTGAGGGCGTTTGTTTTCGTGATATCGCACCTCATGCTAACTTGCAAATTATTGAGAGCCGGGGTAACAATAGCAGACGACTCTTTTGTCCTCGCACCACTCCTGTCGCGGCTGCTGATGCTGTGATTCTCCTCAAATCCAGTTTTGGCCGCGGCACAAATGAGACAAGCGAGAGAAAACACCGTCTGGAAAATACCCCCAAGGTTCCAGCCCTTGAACCAGTGGTCAGTCTGGAAGCTGTGGGGGATTTTGGCCGAAACGGCGCTCATTGTTCAGCAAGTTCAGTGTGTGTTTTACATCCTGCCTTAAATTCTGTTCCTCGCCTTTTGCAAACATTGTATGACAAAAAGTCTGTAGGTATGTGCACATGTGAAGAAAGAAAGAAAGAAAGAAAGAAAGAAAGAAAGAAAGAAAGAAAGAAAGAAAGAAAGAAAGAAAGAAAGAAAGAAAGAAAGAAAGAAAGAAAGAAAGAAAGAAAGAAAGAAAGAAAGAAAGAAAGAAAGAAAGAAAGAAAGAAAGAAAGAAAGAAGAACTGTGGTGTAGCTACGCTCCAGTTTGGAGAGATTTATGAGTGGACCAAACCAAAGAGTGTAAGAATGTATACTCAGAGAGAGTTTGGGAGGAGAGATTTACGATCCGCCGTTTGGGTCATAATTCAAAGTTCATGCTCACATATATCACATTTTGAATCACATAGATTATGAGAGACAACAGATTTATCATTTGCACAGGTAGCACATGTGCAGGCTCCGAAAAGGCGGAGAAAAGCAAAAACAACGCCAAACACAAACTCCTGCACCAGGGCTTTTTCTTAATGCGCTTCCCCCGAATACCACAAACCTGGCAACCTGGTAAATTAGAACTGGACACCGCCTTGATCTACTGCATGCGAGCAGCGCGACACAATATGCTTAATCAAACTGTGTTTCCTTGACCCTATTAGCAGCTGGCGATTAGCAAAGCTCGCGGTCAGTCTATTCTGATGCACAGTTCACATTAGAGGCGTAGTAAAACAAAAATAGAAAGCATCCGCGTGTCACCCAGTGCAGCCGAGGCTCCTTTACCAGTCTATCTGGATGTAAACTTTACTTTTCTCTTCCCTATGATTTACTGTTTGGAGCGCGCTGAATGTTTCATGCGCCACAGAGGCCACTCCGCCGAAAACCATTCGGCTCTGAACACACAAGCTCCATCTATTTCGGTTCCTGTTTGTTAAATATTAACCACACATTCCTGCTGTCTCATCTGCTGTGTGTAGGTGAGCGCGTGTGTGTATCCGGGAGATAGAGATAGCGCCCAACCTTTCTATTTGTGTCCGTGAGTGGACTGTGTGTTACGCTATATGTGTGTCTGTGGCTGTGGGACTGCTTCGCCAACCAGCCAGAGATACTGGGAGTGGGATTCATCCTGCGAAAACTCCAAAGGGATCTCCAGGAAAGAAATGATAGAGTACACGGTTTGAAGCGCCCTTTGTTTTGCCTGCTCCGTGTGACTGGTTCGAAGGGTGAGCCTCACTCCAATGATGAAAAAGGCCGCGCGCCGGCGTTTATGTTGCACTTCTGGAGTCTATACTTGACTCAGGTGGGAGAAGACAGAGTCCCCGATTCCATGATGCAACGTTACTTTTTTGCCTGAACCCTCTCGCTGGCCTGTGTGAGACAATTAATGAGAGTGTTTTGTTTTCTGGAGGCTCAGTTCTTGTAAAAGTCAGCGTGATGAAGCTCTTGTTTTTTATCTTGACCTTGTTGGAGCCTCCATCACCCTTCCAAATTAATATTCAAAAGCCCTTAATTAAAAACCCGCCACCCGTCCTCCTCTGGAGCTGGATAAACAAATCTGGGGCTGTGTTTGTTCCCTTCTGGCCCATCCTATACTCTGTTTTAATGATTCCACTTCAACCTCAGAAGGAAAAAAAAAAGCGGCAAGATGGCACGATGCAGCAGAAAGTGACATAAAAAGATGAAGACACGACATAGCTGGGGGTGAGTGAGGAGAGGAGCGGCGGTAGCAATAGGGGGGTGTACTGTATCTTAGAGTACTGGTTAATTACAAAAAGCATTAATGTTTTATTAACCCCTTATCAGTAATTAATCATGGGTCTTTGATGTAAAGTTCAGCTTACAAAAGCACCAGGAAAAAAAACTCTCATCCATATTAGCCCATTAAGCCGGCTGCTATGGACCAGTCTTGCTAACTGCAGAGTGCAGGACAGCCTCCGCAGGCATTAAAGCATTTGTTTTGACAGCGCTGTTTGTTTTCTACTCCCAGAAGCCATTGCAGTGCACCTCCAACTCCCACTAGTCTCTCGCCAAAAGAGCCAGTTTGCATTTCAAATATGATGGAGCTATTGCATATCGTGCACAAAAATTCCACCTTCTCCACATTGTTCATCGGGAGCCGCGTGTGGAACGCGTTATACCTGAGTGCAAGATGAAATTAGATTGTTTTTTTTTTCTATTTTTTTTATCCTAATGCATTGTTGAATTATGACTCACACTGTTTTAGCGTTGTCTAGTCTGGCATCCTGATCCACATCCTGGAGCAACATGACCTGCACCAGAAAGTGGTCGGACAGAATATAATAACAAGTTAACACGATATAAGAACGTAAATATTCCAGAGAGCAACTTTAAAATTAAGCTGGATTTAAATTTATACGCTGGGACATGCTTTTGTACTGGATTTGTTTATTTAGTTATGTTTCACTATGCAATTCAAGCAGAGGATACACATCTACTCATTTGCATAAGGAGTTCAACTTTACACTGATTACTGTACTGGCCCCACTGGCCACTGGTTTTGAGTATTGACCGTCTGAGTTTGTGTGTGGACTTTGCATGTTCTCCCTGCACCATCCGGCCAAAGACGTGCCGTCGGGTTAATTGACCCGCAAACCCTTACCAGGATAAAGCAGTGAGTGAGTGAGTGAGTATGTGAGTGAGTGAGTGACTGAGTGAGGTCAGTGGTGATATATATCAGAGGAATCAACTAATTGGGGAAAGTAAGCTCCTACAGACGATGACTGTAGTCTTAAGTTCATGTAAAAGTGCTGTATTCCTCACGCACGTCTGCTAATATTATACAACCCTGTTTGTTTAGCCCTTCATTAACCTTTGGCCTTAAATGCTAAGTGAAAGCCCCATTTCCGCCTCATTGAACCAGATTGTTTTTGTTTTGAAACATTCAGTCTTAAACTGGGAATTCTGTTGAAGCAAGCTGCTTATTGCATAGGCTCTTTTTTTTAATTTCCTCCCCTTGACATCTAAATGATGCTGATGGCATAAAGCGCCTGGCATCGTGACACGGGTCCGTCGGAGCCACTGAGAGGAAGGTGACGGTAGCCTTTCACCTCTCCCCCCACCCCCTTTTGTCTCTGAGGGTGCGGCCGGGGTTGATCCAGGGGTCGGGGGGTGAAAGAGAGGCCAGCTGGACCATGAGTGGGTGATCATGCGGTCAGCGGACCCCACCAACACCGGCGTGTGCGTGTGGGGTGTCTGTGGGAGTGGGAGCGTCCGAGCGCTGCTTGGGGTCAGAGTCGGGTCGGGCGTCCTCCGCGCGCCGAGGCCGGGGGTCGAGTGGCGGTCACGGTGGCGCGCTTTGAGGAACGTCTCTGCCGGGTGGTTTCCGTGGCACCGGTCATCGTCCCCCCATCGTTGGTGGAGCAGCGCGCGCTCCAACAGCACCAGCCGAAACAGGCGCCATCGCTGTGGTTTCCCTCCCACGTCCGACTCTCTCCGCGTTCCCCGCTCCGCACCAGCACGACAAGACACTGGAGGCCATGTTACCGTTGTTGACGCTTTTGTTGTTATTGTTCCTGCCCGTGTTGATTAAATTAGGAAATCCTTTAAGTCGGCAGAAAAGAGGGGCGCGTTGTTTTATTATTAAAGAGGAAACAGACACCCGGGCGAACGTTGTGCCGGTTAATGAGAAGTACAGCGGAGCGCTTCAGGACGTGGGGATTTCAATAACATGGCAGAGCACTACACCAGCACCCAGCAGCACCCCGCCCCGCCCCACCCCACCCCCCGTCAGCAGGATAATACACACGCCCCCCTCCCTCCGTCTGCCTGCTCCTTCCTTGTTTTCCTAGCTGGCAGAGTCGACTGTAGGTGCTGTCTCACAGACAAATGTAGTAGAACAGCCTTCAGGTTCTCGTGTTGTTTTCTCCGTTTTCTACAGATTTCACACAGACTGTAAAGGGGAAAAAACTTAAACAATGTGGAACGTATACAAATATTGGTACTTTGCTTACTAATATTATGTGCCAGTGTTTGGGTCTATTAATCATCAGTCGTATTTGTTACCTTCAGAACTTCTTATGACTTTTTATTTTTCCCTGGCGCTTCGTGACCTGAGCTTTTGATAATAGAAGCGTTACATCACACATATATGGGTCAAGTTTTCAGCCTTTGAATTGTCGGCCTACAAGAGGTTTTTTCTACCAACTTCACGTCCAACCACAGCGTGAACCCCGTGACTTTTCCTTGCTTTTCACTGTCTCACAGATTGCAGTGTAGGTGGCTGCCGTTCTATGGCCAAGGTCAGGTTCAGTTGATGTATTTTATGCATGTGTGGACGTATGGGAGTGTTGTTGGCGTCTGCCGGCGTGAGCGTGTGTGTTGCATCTGGTCGCAGTGTGTGCGGCTGCATCTGCTGCTTGTGTCAGACTGCGACTTTAACAGACACGCTGCAACTGCATCCCCTCCTACACGACTGCTGTTTCCCCATACAGGCGTGTGTGTGTGTGTGTGCGTGTGTGAACGACAGCACATAATGTTTACATGCACACAGTGTGAGTCTTTGACCAGCCGGGGTGGTGAACAGATAGCAGTCACAGAAGCATGCTGTCGATCCCTCATTGTGTTTAATCAGAGGACGGAACATGTGCTGTTCCAGCTGTCCGTCAAACGTGGACTTGCATTACCCATTATGCTCAGTTTTAATAGTAAAACCTTATTTCTACGGACTGTTTATTGCATTCAGCTTCTGAGGAATATAGAATTATACACCACATGCAGCTGAGGGTCTGAAACAAGATGAGGCCAGGTTAGATTTCCGCTGTGTTTTATACATTTGCTTTGTGCTGATTACAGAAACAAGACGTAGACTAACACTTTAATTAGAAGCTTGTGTTACCTTTGTAACAGCTGAGGAAGTGAAGCTGAGCTAACTGGTTTCCGCAGCCAACCGGAGACACATGTGAGAGCGGTATCAACCTTCTTATCCGACTCTGCCACTATTTCCAAAGTGAAACCCCAGCTACCCGTGGTTAAGAGAGTGAGGGCTATTTAAAGGAGCAGAGACAAAAGGCCAGAGCAGCTATGTGTAAATGACTCCAGACTTTAGCAGCTAATGTTTGCCTTTCACTTTCTTCCAACACCACGCTTCCTCATTCCTGAGCGAGGTTATCTTGGATGCGCGGTGCCAAAGGTCAGACAGGAGTCCTCTGCGTGACCCCGGACCCTGCCGTGACCGACTGACCCCAGATTCATCAGGCCAGTGTTACTGCTCAGTTCACAGGGGTCATCCACTGTTCAAAGGCACACGGCGCCTCCAGCCGCCATCCACACCATCCAATATACCTAGAAGCGATCCGGTCTCCACGGGAACGAGCGAGGAGCGATGCGAGTGGTATGAAAGCGCAGGAAAACACACACGGCCACGTCGTGTCCATGCCAACATTTAAAGCAATGTAATAAGACGGTCAATGTGACTCCTGGTGGTGAATTCAACGTTTTTGCTTTGCTGCTTCGCTGGTGTTGTTCGCCTGTACAGTAAACTTTACCGTTGACGTAAGATAGACAAATGTCACACATGACAGCGATACAAATATTTGTGGCTTCCTTGGTGTTTCAGGTTGACAAATCTACAGAGGCGGCCCCTTGACCTTTTGGCCCCGGCCGGGCCTTATGGGTAATGATGATACTGATGGCCTGACAGCCAGCCGACCCAGCGGCCATCTGGAGGAGCTGTCACGGAGGCTGATTGAGAACACCCCCCGCTGGCCGTGCATTGATTCTGACCAGGGGCCCACCCCCTCTCTTAGGCTCCCTATAGTCAGATGTTTTAGCATCATGCCCACCGTGAACTTTGACCTGACCCGAGCAGAGCCCGAGGTCACTGTCAATGTCCCCCCTCGTCTATCTCCACCAACAGCTAGCGATTAAATGCCGTGTTTACAGTATTTACTACGGCTTAGCTTTGGTTACAGAGCGAGTAGTAGTAGAAGCAAGTGGGAAGTATACAGTATATGTTCCCAGACTGTCTGGGAACTTCTGTCACATGCTCTATGAAAACCATAAACTTCCCCATAAATGAAATGTTCAAAATAATTTAGCTGTATTTCAGAGTAATGCCATTTTTCGGTGCAACCCAGACACGAGGCATAAATCAGCAGACAATAGCTCCAGTCTCGTCTAGCCCCGCTGTGTCGTAGCCTGAGGTCTGAATTCCTTGCCTGTCCCACCGCTTCAGGCCTCGTCTGTTACTGTACTGTAAACACCACGATAGCAATCTGCTGCTTCGACTGCACGTGTGGAGGAGCGGAGCGGGCTACGACCGCGTCCGGCTTTTCCCACAATACTCACCCGCCCCCCCCTGCCCCCAACGCCCCTTAAACAGACACCTACACATGCCGCCGCCGCCGCCGTATAGTGATCCGCATAATCCGACAGGCCCGGGGAGTGACTGATAGCTATTGTTGTGCTGGAAAGCTTTTGTCACCTGACAAAGAGCTGTGGCTTTGGCCCTCATCCCTCTGCATCATCCTCTTCTTCATCCTCTCTCTCTCACGGGGATATGGAGGGGCCTCAGCACCCCATCATGATGACTGATGGAGTCTCAGGAACGGCTGAGGAAGAGGAGGGTGGGGTGACAGTACAATCAATGGCTGTTTCCATCACAGGAAAGCATACGAGACTCGGTGTGTCACTGAAACGGAAAAGATACTTTAAACACAGATAGCTGGAAACAAAACCATCAAAATCCCCATTGAGAATGATCAGCCGCCCCGGTTAAGGCGCTGAATAAGGTACTGACATCATAGAGGAGGCTCTAACCAGCCGCCGGCACATTCCTGCCGCTCTGACACTTTTATTTTTGCTCATTTCACTTGTTTATTGTCATGATAATGAAGTCACAGTGTTGGTGTCATCGGGAGAAATCTAGCATTTTGGCCTGGTTCCACTGCTAATGTATGCGGGAGCTCCCTTTTCCTCCCCAGTCACTGTCAGCGAGTCGCTCGCCACCAAAATGGCTCCTAATTGAGCAAAAGTGGAAACAGTGCGCCGAGAGCTGAGCCGTTAATATATGAGATCGGGTATACATGCTGTGAAGTTTTAAATTTAGCTGTGAAATATGCTCCTCAATATGTTTCTGTGATCACCAAATCACTGCACATGATAAAACGCTTTTTGGTTTTTCGGTGACAGCGAGGATTCCAGCTTAATGAGTGGGAGTGACGGAGCAGTGCTGACAAGCTTAAAGCATTATAAATGTTGGGACAATACAAACTGGCAGACTCAATGCCTCAGATTTCTGGGGGTTTTTTCGGCAAAGACACATTTTTCCTTCTTCCCTTTCTTCTTCTCGCTCCTTCTCTTGTATTCATGCCATTTATCTCAATGGCCTCTTAGTGCTCTGTGGGAATTGCAGCAGCACTTGTGCCATGTGTGAGACAAAGAGAAAGGTCTGTTTCAACACCATCAATCCCACAATCCCACACAGTGATGAGCGAGAGATATTCACCATCTGTGGATGTGTTTTCTCGTCACTTTGCCTGAAAGTAAAACTGTACCCACAAAAAGTTTAAGTGTGAACGACTCAGTGTGGTGTTTGTCTAGGTGTTTTGGACATACCTCCCACTATATTCTATAATATAGGGCCTTATTTTTAATAGCGTGGCATTTGCGGGAGGCTAGCGGTCCACGGGTACTCTGCGACTTTGCGTGGAACAAATAACAAGACGCGTCTGTGTCAGGCCCTCGCTGTTGCTGTCTGTTTGTGCCCTCTTTCCCTCTGTTTCTCTCTCCGCTCGCTCCTTGTCCCTGGCTGCAGCGCAGCAGCCATTAGCTTTACAAATCCAGCCTTTGATCTCTGATTTGGGCGGGTGCCTGCGAGAGGAGGGGCACCGGCTGCAGGAGTGTGTGTGTGTGTGTGTGTGTGTGTGTGTGTGTGTGTGTGTGTGTGTGTGTGTGTGTGTGTGTGTGTGTGTGTGTGTGTGTGTGTGAGTCCGTGTGTCCGTGTGTGTGTGTGTGTGTGTGTGTGTGTGTGTGTGTGTGTGTGTTTCTATGCATGTGTGTGTCCGTGTGTGTGTGTGTGTGTGTGTGTTTCTATGCATGTGTGTGTCCGTGTCCGTGTGTGTGTGTGTGTGTGTGTGTGTGTGTGTGTGTGTGTGTGTGTGTGTGTGTGTGTTTCTATGCATGTGTGTGTCCGTGTCCGTGTGTGTGTGTGTGTGTGTGTGTGTGTGTGTGTGTGTGTGTGTGTGTGTGTGTGTGTGTGTGTGCCTATGTAGGCCACTGGAGGGCTGGCTGGCACTGCAGAGGAGGAGGGTTCACGGCCGGTCCACTTCTGCCGAGGTATTACAGAGGAAGTCAATTTCCAGGGAAGAGGCTGCGATGATAATGCCGGTTCATTTTCATTTGTACTGAGCGAATAAGCTGCCTAATGGTTTAAATATAACTCACTTACTGCTCGCTCCAAACTCCAGTGCTCTTCCCGTTGCCTCCTCCCTGCCACCGCCCGTCCACCGTGCCCCCCCCCCCCTTACTTGTCTAACCCCCTCAGAGCCTCTCAGCCTCCCTCATCCTCACCTCATCTCTTTGGTGAATGTCTCCTCTCCACGGCCATGTGGCCAGACATTACATTATTGAACAGAAATCATTTTTAGCTCCTTGGCAACGGTCAGGGACTCCGCTTTTGTCCTAGACCACTGTTATCATATAAACTAAGTGTTTCTGTCAAGGCTCATTATTTATGGTCGTCAGCGCTGAAGTGGGTTCGAGCTTCATCAGACTGATGACTCGACTTGTTGTCTATTATTGAACACTTGAAAGTAATAAAAGGGCAAAAGTACGATGATATATTCTGAAACATCTGAGTCTGGGCCATGAAACGTCTGAGTGCAGTCTATCGGTGCACGTGTCCGTCCGTCTGTCCATCCACAGGGCCTTGCTTCTCCTCCTCTCTCTCCCTCTCTTACGAATGGCTTCCCTCACGGCAGTGAATTCACCTGTTTCGGCTTCAGCCTTCCTTCGCCACATTAAGTGGGGATTTATGGAGGAGGCTTCCCATTGAACAAAACCATTTGTCTTCCAGTTTGGTTTAACAGCACTCTTTATTCCCTGCAGATTTAAGGATAGGAGGCTGGGAGTGGATGAGGGGGGCAACGCCATTAAGGGCTGTGGCCCTCCCAATTTCTCTCACACTTAAAGTGAGAAGGCAAACAGCCCTGAGCGGTTTGTACCTAAAGAGACCTCTGTGGATAGATAGATGCCTGATGGATCAAGGGGAGCGCTAACGCATGCACGACGACTGTCCCATTTCTGGCCTCTTTCACGACGCAGGAGCTGCCGGGTTTCAAATGGGACTTAAAGTCAGAGCAATTTTATTCCTCATCTAAGAATAGAAATGTACAAATGAAACGAGAGGCCGGGGCCGAAACACAGGGGATCCGCCAGATGTAGCGGCGACATTTGTCCCTGGGAGTGAACTCAGGATCCTTCATTGAAAGCAAAGTGAAGTGCTAAAGACTCCCTAATAAAGCGGTGGTATTTTATAAATATTCAGTGGGAGCATATTTGGGTGAGTCTTTTGACTGTGTCATACGTAGCTGCATTAGCGTCTCATTACTTTGGCGATAGGGAGAAGATTCCTTAATGCCTCTCGACAGGCCATGATGTAATTACACAGTGTTTGTTGCGAGTCAACATGATAATTTGTGTTTCCAAGGGATCTGTCACACGCCCGGGATGCCCGGCGCATAAATGATTCAACCCCTTATAAATGTCCTGATTGAAAACAAGCTGTTGCCCGACCCAACTCCGCTACCTTGTTTCAGTGGCACCTTATGGCCTCGACATATGCAACGGGAAAGAACGAGAAAAGTTAAAAAAAACAAAAAAAAAACACAACCCGCCTGTAAAAATTCATCACAATGTTTGGCGCTGTGAGGCAGAATTATGCATGAAACCATGAGAAAGGCGTACCTTTCCCTCTCCCTCTGCGTGTGCGCACGGGAGATCGAGATTGCGAGAGCATGGTGTAGTGAGTGAGCGAGACAGAGAGAGAGAGAGAGAGAGAGAGACAGAGAGTTTACTGTACTGTACGTGTGCGACCAAGCCGCTATTCCCCAGAGGCTGCCATTGTCGACTTTACCCATTCCCACCCTCTGAGCTCGACCTACAGTAACAAGACTACGCAACATCTGCATGGGGGCTGCAGAGTTTATGCACATGGCAGAGTGTGTGTGTGTTGCTATTTGTTGATTTCTGCGGTGGGCTGGGTATATTAGAGGCAGAGCGAGGTGTTCCTGCGTAGCCGCCGGCTCTGCTGCACCTCACCAGCATTCTGACTGTGACCTCAGCCTTCGGGTGGTGTGTGTGTGTGTGTTTTCATTCTCTTTGTACACACTCTCTAAGATGTTCTCCTCCTCTTTTCTCCTCTTTTTTTTTCTCCCTCCTCCCTCCCTCTGCCCTGTGTTCCTCGCACAACAGAGCCCCAGATACTAAAGATATTGCCCCTGGTTTATTTGGCCTGTCTCTGTCTTTCTTTACCTCCCTTTCTCTTGCCATATATATCTCCCGATTCTCCTCTCTCATCTCCTTTTTCTTTTTCCCTTTTATTTATCTTCTGCAAGTCCTCTCGCTTTTGCGATCAATACGGTTTTCGCTTGAAGCCTCGCGGCCAATATGAGAGGGAGCTATGGGACTTTTTGAAGTTGGAATGCTAAACATGTTAAACAGCGAAGATGTTTTGAAAATTTGGGCTCATCGGAGAGATGTTAAACGTCTGAATTTGTTTTTCCCAGTTCCCAGCTGCACACTGTACGTGCATCAGATGTTATAGCTTTTTATCAACTATCTTTGATCTTTCCGGAGCGTTTTATATAACATTTTTGATTCATGCATTTGAATCTATTAACGGATCACTAGATCATGGATGTAGCAGTTATCGCTACAAAATGATCATGCAAAATACATATTTATATATTTATAAATTTCCTTTTGAAAATCTGTTTGCAGCATTTAGAACCACCGCTGCATCTCTGCATGGTCCTCCTTCACAAGTCTTTCCACCATTTCGCGTGTTTAGCACCAGTAGCTGATCTAAAGCACATCCACTTCATCCAATCTTTATTTAGATGCATTTCTTCCGAGGGAGCACAAGGACTTTTGTTATTCTAGGACTGTTTTGGAATAGTTTTAGAAATACTGTTCAAAACCAGTCATAACGGAGGAGCGTGACCCCTGCGACCCAGCGTGGCAGCTATGCAGCGTTACACTCAGACTCACTGATTAAGTCTCACTTTTCTAACCAGTCACACAATTTCAGTCATTTCTGTTTGATTAGCACATTTTTTTATTTTGTTCCTGCTTAGATTAAAGCAAGTTGGGCCTCCTTTCCTCAACTTACTGTTACAGCCCACACAGGATCCCTACATGTCTGTTTATTTACAATATGTGTCATACATACATGCTACGTGGAGAAGTTTGCTCCTGCACCTCATTGATATTTTTAACTGCGTGACAGCATTTCTCCACCTCTTACTTCCTGATTCTGCTGTTTTAACATGACAAATTAAAGCCAGGTGTAACGAAGGCTCTGTCACCCGGCGCGCGGCTCCCTCCGCCGTGCTCGCTCTCCATCCTCTGCACCTGCTCCCCTCCTTCCCCGCCGCCGACTGGACAGGCGGAGGGCTGCGACATCCCCGATGACTGTCATCATCACCGTCGTCTGTCTGTCCGACCGCCGCTGACAGGCCAGCGAGGCAGTGAGGCGGCCAGCCAGACAGCAGGGCTGTGGGAACAAATACAAACTGCCCCTTGTTTGCCTCCACCTGTCAAGCAAATTTTGTGCAAACTTTAGGATTTCCACACAGAAAGAAAGAGTGTGAATTAGGTGTGTTGTCATGGCTCGGTGAAGAGTAAACAAACCGGCTTCCAGAAGAAATAAAACCTCAGCTGGCCTCAGTAAATGAGGAGTGTGAGTAAGTCATTTGTTGTAGCTCTGTACGGAAAACAAAACATCTCTTGTGTTTTAATAAAATAAATGCAAGAACTGTATCGAGGTCACATGGTCACACAGATGCAGCTGTGGATCATTTGACCTATTAATTATTATCTATTTATGTATTATGTCCTAACCACAATTCTTTTCCATTATATAATATTATAGTCTTTATTAAAATAATACAGTAAATGCCTCTGTGGAAATTATCTGTGACATATGTCATCTCGTCTATATGTGCATCCATGGATCCACTCGTGCACATTCAGACTATTTATACGCACGTTCACTGATGGACCACATGAGACAGGAGACAGAGAGGTAAACATCAAACCTCTCCTCTGGTGGTGAGCGTGCCACTCCTGTAGCGATCGCGGGGATTATTAAACACTTTGCTTCAAAGTGTCACTCTTTGAGTGATGTGGTGAGGAACAAAGGGAGGAGAGTGAAGGAATGAGGGTGGGGAAGGGGGGGGGGGGGCAGATGTGACTGAGAAGGTAGAGGGGGGGGCGAGAGAGAGAGGGAGAGAGAGAGAGAGAGAGAGAGAGAGGGAGAGACAGAGAGATTCAGGCATCACTGCCTTTCCTCCAGGTGTCTTTGGCCTGCATGATTTCATCCGCGAGGCCATAATAAACTTCCTTAATGAAATAAGTAATTAACATATTATAATTGTGCAGCGGATGATTTTGACAGAGATCATTTTCCATATCTAATGCTATGCTAATTTAATCTGTTCCCCTCCTCTGCCCGACACGACCCTTTCTGTGATTAAGTTTCATGGCATCTCACTTTCGCTTTTCCTCACCTCTCCTCCTCTACAACACCCCCCCCCTCTCTCTCTCTTACCCTCTCTCTCCTTTGCTTCCTTTTTCTCTTTTTCCAGTGATGGATTGACTCCTCGGTGGAGGTTCAGGGCCTTGTTGTTGTGGAGTTGCCGGCAGAGGGATGTGCACAGATGGCGGGGGAACTGGAGGCTGGGGGTGGAGGGTGGAGGCCTGGATCTGTATGTGTGGTCTGATCTCTCTCATTCCTCCGCCTCCTCTGTGAAAAAAAAGGGGGAGAGCATGAGGCAGGAAGCGTAGGAGGTGGGGGTAACAGTGCTGATTGAAAAATAGCCATGGGCTGGTGGTCATGTGGACTTCATGCCTTCATTTTTTTTGGCCTTGAGTTCACTAATCTATATTTACAGTTCAAATAAAGGCCATTTACTGTATACATGTAAGACAAAGGCTGTTCTTGTCTGCGATATA
The DNA here is from genome assembly GCF_900634795.4 of Betta splendens. Classification (NCBI taxonomy): domain Eukaryota; kingdom Metazoa; phylum Chordata; class Actinopteri; order Anabantiformes; family Osphronemidae; genus Betta; species Betta splendens. The sequence continues at coordinate 18,917,496 of NC_040896.2, forward strand.
CTGTAACATCTGCAGGAAGTCTTGTCTTGTCTTTCACAGACAAGTGCGACATCGCAGTTGGCCTTAAACCCACCGTTCAGCAGCAGACGCAGCTTCTAGTACGGAGAAGAACCTGCATTAAATCACGATGCGCAGAATCGCGTTTGTTAGCGACTTTTTTGTGTAATCGTCCTTTTATTTTGCCTTTTTAAGTGATGCAAGCCCACCGCAGCTGGATAACAGGTGGTAACGGGTGATAAATCCTAAGGATCTTTGATGATCCCCTGACTTGAACCTTGACCATAAAGTGAACGGCTCATTCAGTCTGTGACAGCTGCATGAGGTGCCAGACGCTAAACGAGGTGCTTGTTTCACATGTGAAGCTATGACACAGTTATTTCAGCCTCCTAGACTCCTTTCACGTGAAGTAGTTACACATACACACATACATACATACACACACATATTTTTATTACTTTCACTTTTGACGTTATTCCCTTCTTCTTGATGAACAAGTTGCCAAGGTTCACGTGGAATGTGTCCATACAGTTACTGCAGTTACTACAGTAGACTCCTCAGTCGCGGCTTTCATTGGCCGGATTCATACGCTTTTCAGGTCGCAGCGGAAGGAACTCATTCCTTTCGCTTCATACCGCAAAGGTTTCCATTTGTACAAACTCCTCGGTATTTGAGCTATTCGGAAAGCAAAACTCAAATCCACAAAGGGATTTCAATGGACACAGTGAAAGATCAACAGGATCAAATGTAAAAACATTGTCTTCTGCTCCGGAGCCTCTGTGAAAAGGATAGAAAAATAAAGAGAGGAGGTTCAAGAGGAAAGAAGGGGTGGATGGGAAAAGTGGGAGGCAAGGGACAAATGAAATCAGCCAGCTGTGGTTTGATCCTTCCCATGTGATGGCAGGACCCCCCCCTCCCTCCCTCTGTGTCTTCAGCTCTCTCTCTCTCTCTCTCTCTCTCGCTCTCTCAGTCCCTAAAGTAAAGAAGGAGGCACCCACTGGGGGCCCTCTTATTTTCTGTCACCCATGAAATGATGCGTACAACACAGCCACTCCCTCAGAAACCCCCGACTCCCCACGCACACCTTCCCTTTTCCCTAAATCCACAGCTCCAGTGTAAAGAGAGAGCCACACCACCCACCACACAGCACAGCACAAGCATTTACATACACAACTCCCCTCTGCTCCATTCAGGGCCACACTGGAGCAGCTTTGTGGAGACATTTCAGTCTTGAAATAAAGTGAAATAAAGGACGGGCCTCTCTCAGTTTAGAACATGTGACAGCCCCTCGAATCTGCAGACGTTATATTGAATCTGTTGGCGTAGTCTTCCAGGACGTCCACCGTTCTCAGACCTCATGTATGAAAAGTGGTGCTAAAGAGCGATGGTGGGTGGGAACAAAGTAAAAGAAGAGTGAATAATGGATAAGCAGTATTTTGTAAAGCGATTTCCCCAATTCTAAGTGGAGGACACGGGAACAACAGAGACGTATAAATATTGTAACACACAGAGGTTTTGTCTGCATGAATGCGCTGGCACACTGTATGTTTATCCTGTGTGTGTGTGTGTGTGTGTGTGTGTGTGTGTGTGTGTGTGTGTGTGTGTGTGTGTGTGTGTGTGTGTGTGTGTGTGTGTGTGTGTGTGTGCGAGGTCATTGTGGCAAACACAAGATGAGTAATGTGAAAGAGCTCTGATATGAATGTGGCCAGTAACAATGGGTGAGTGACAGGACACATGCCACTGGGTAATGAGAGGTTCACACCTACATGTTACCCTCTCCTATATGATACCAAGAGACCTCCTTATATGCACGCACACGCACACGCACACACACACACACACACACACACACACACACACACACACACACACACACACACACACACACACACACACACACACACACACACACACACACAGACCTGCTGCTGTCTCCACTCCATGGATGAACACCGAAGGTTAAAACTGTCCTCAATGACAACTCCTTCACTGCGTTCAGGCAATAACAAGTCAACAGTAAAAAGGTAGTGATGCCGTCACCACACAGCCAATCAGAAGCCCGTTATACAAATGTGAAAAGGTCAGAGTTCCAGCCAGACATACAAGATGCAAATTGCATTTTCTTTTTCATAGTCATAGTGTGTTCGCCTGGTTCAGTGCCGTCTTAAACACTAAACGGTGATGGATCTGTAGAAAGTCAAGGGGATCAAGACGAAGTTAAATTAGTGGAAAACAGATGATCAGCTCGATGGATGCTTCAGACGGCATCGTAGTCGACTTGATAATAGATGTTTAAATTAATTTTAAATTTGACTAGCGCTTCCATTTGAACAAGAGTAATAGCAGGACCTTCTACCTTCCACCCACTCTGGATGGATGATGTAGCTGTCATCACTACAACAATGCTGCAGCATGGAGTGGAGATAGTGAGACGATGAGGCCAGCACCTTTTGGAAAGTGAAATGTTAACGCCATGTTTGCTCAAGACGACTCACGTGTGCTCGAAAAACAAGAAAAGAAAAAGTTGCTCGTCGCCTCATCAAAAGAAACGTACAAAAATAGGTCGGGTTCTGAAACAGCTCACAGGTCCAGCACACGGACGACCTTGACAGACAGGCAACAGGTGCTCCGGTACCGAACCTGCTGTGCAGCAGGTAAAAGGCCGGATGGAGCGAGCGTTCCTACAGCGTCCTCCCTCTCCATCCGCCGGCATCGCTGGGGCCGAGCGGTAATGGAGGGCTGTCACCTCCGTCGGAGAATGAAAAAACACCACCCAGCGTGTCACGGGGAGGGCGACGACACGAGCGGCCAAACGTAGACCGCGCGCGGCTCTCGGAGGAACTCAACTCACCTCGGCGGCTTGTTGCGAGCATGAAATGGTGCCAATACATGTCAAAACAATCACCGCCGAGTGGCTGGAGACGCGCCGTAGGTGAACTCGCAATATGATCACGGGACGAGCGCGTTATGAGCCAAACACGAGACGCCAGCGCATTATAAAGGTGTTTAAGGCCTGTAATAACGTTTGATATGATAAAAATGTTAATGTGGCAACTGGATGGTTGCCACGTTCAAGATATGGCATTAAAGTGACAATATACTGTAAAACTAATGACTGTGTTGTATATTACACCAAGGTTTGTGGTCCATTAGAAGTTTCCTTACAGTGTAATCATCAAACAACAAAGTATTGCATTTAGGGGAAATGTAAAGCCATTAGCTTTACAGCTGTCTGCTAACATGTTCCTCTCCCATTAAACAGATCACCAAATGTTAGCAAACAAATAATTGAGAGGAAAACATATAATTTCTGGCCGCGCATGAAAAAGCCTAACTGTGATTTTTATCCATTCTCTTCCCTCCTCCCACCAGACTCCTCGCACCCAGAACCGTCTCCGCGCGCGTCTCCCCTCTTTATCTCTGTCTTGCTGCTTCACTTTGGCTCGGCTCTGATGTTCACGGGGAGAGATCTCAACATCCCTAAATCATCATCAGAATGAGAAAGGAGTCCCAGGGCTAATGCAATGCAGATATGTTGTCTTTTGTGTCGGAATATGAGAAAAGGAATTTATGTGAGGCGCTCGGCAAGTCAGAATTCATTTCTTGCTCGAGCTTTTGCCCCGCAGTCAAACGTAAACTGACTGCAGACTCAGCTGGCTGACTGAGTGAGGACACACACGGAGACGCGCACACACACACACACGCACACACGCAAACTCAGCCCACTCAGTAGACACGCACGGACTCCCTCAACACTCAGCACATCCATACACTCGCATTCATTCCCATAGACTGTGCCTGTGAGCCCTGCGCCCTCGGTGTCTTTGATTGACAGCTGTACATGGATGGCACAATGGCCGCCAATAATGTCCAGCAACCATGGTAACAATGGCCGGTCCCCAGAGGAATGCAAAGCCTCGCAGCCGCCCCGCGACATATGAGAGGAGAATATTTCAGGTAGCGATGGAATGAAAAGAAAAACATTTGGGGGGTTTGTGCTAATCAACATTGCCGGCAGCAACGGCTTTGATAGGAAAAATGGATTTTGATCCTTGATTATAATATAGGGCACAATGTGAAAGAGCCCAAAACCCACGTGGATCCTGAATACGCAAGAAGATTGTCTCTCCTTGACCATTAAACAGATCATTGTGATCATCTCCAGCATCTGAGGGGGGAACATGAGCGCCATACATTTCCATTTTACCCAGATGAAACGTCTGATTTGCTAGAATCCACACGGGGATGCGCGGGGAGCGAGGCGGACGTCGCGGGGTGAATACTAACAATGAACAGGTCTCGCTTCAAACGCCGCGGCGCTGGTTCGCGGCCGTGCAGAAACGTAGCCTGGGTGAACTTCACTGACGGCGAAAAAAGGGGGGCAGCCAGCAATCTTTGTGCGTCTGCGTACGGCGTGTGTGTGTGAGAGAGAGAGAGAGAGAGACAGGCAGAGCGAGCGAGCGAGAGAGAGAGAGACAGAGTGATGTACTCTTATCAGTCTTCCCAGTCCTCAGCAGCAGCAGATAAACAGAAGTGTGAAGGGCAGTTGCGCTGCAGGGGGCTGATTGACATGGCTGGCGCCCAAAGACACACACACACACACACACACACACACACACACACACACACACACACACACACACACACACACACACACACACACACGTTCTCCTTTTTGCTATCTTCACTTGTGCAAATATCCACAAATGCATTATTTAGTGACTGTGAGTAACTCTCAGTTTTACTGCTGGCCAAAACATTACAAGGCTGGATGTAAAAGCTGCATGCACATCACTTACAAACCAAATTTCAATTGCTCTTAATCCCTGAATTATAATGTGACCTGGTACAATATACTCATCCTGGGATCCTTCTGAGGCCGCCACCTAAAGATTAGGGATCACAGACAACAACAAAATATTGCATATAACTTAATTATCATTTTATAAATCAGTGATTGGTTGAAAATCTCTTCTTGTTTATGTGAAGCTCCTTTATTTTGAAGGAGCAGCAGTCTCTTCCTGTTTTGTCCAGCAGCCACATTTGACCAGGCTTCAGAAGATGTAAATCACTATGTCGCCATGGTGTCATTTCAATTTATTTATTTAAGTCCGAGTGTGACGCGGACATTACTTATTTACGATGCATTGTACTGTAAATCAATCAATATAAACTCTGTAGGTCTCTGCCAGCAGCAGAGAGCAAACGAGGGATTATAGCAGAGGGAAAGAAGAAAGGACCGGCCCATGGAAATGACTGATGGACAGCCAGAGCCAGACAGCTTTTGTGTATTTTCCTGTGTGCACATGTGCCTTTACCAGGATGCTTGTGCATAGTTAGCGCAGCGCATCCTTGTGTGTGTGTGTGTGCACGTGTGTGTGTGCGTGTTTCAGTGTGTTAACAGATTATTGAGCAGCCATGCCCCGTGGCTCCATGCTGTTCCCCACCAAACAGTGAAACCAATACCTTTTTGTCGCTGATAAAAATGGATGGGCAGAGATAGGCATGCATATTATCGCACATGCACAGACACACACACACACACACACACACACACACACACACACACACACACACACACACCGCTGCTCCGCTCAGTCAGAGCTACTGTACGGTGCGTGTTTGTGTACGCACTGAGCTTAGAGGGGTGTGTGTGTGTGTGTGTGTGTGTGTGTGTGCGCGCGTTATCTGGGCATGTGCGTGAGTAATACACTCCTACAAAGACACCGTACACTCTCCCTCCTACTCTTTCCACTTCCCCAGAGACAAAGTCCCAATTTCTCCATTGCCTGCAGTCAGGGGGGAGGAGGAGGGGAGGGAGAGGGGGAAGAAGAAGCGGTGGAGGCGAAAAGAGAGTCCAGATCCTATCAGCCCTCAGAGAGTCACCAGGGTCATTGTCATGTGTCAGTCAGTGTAACACAACTCTCCCCGATAAGCCGGCCGATTGCGGCGATTGGCCGCGATGGGCGACATCCCGTTCTGTGCCAGCGCTCCTGACGAGACATGAAATTAACCCCCAGCGCTTTGCCGATAAACATCTAAAATGGTTCCGGGACCCCGGGGGCTAATGGGAAGAGACGGGAAGCTATCAAAATATCAAATGTGCGTGACAAGCGGCACAAGGACCAGGTCTGTCAAACACTCGCCTCTCGGCGCGTGATTTAACTCCGCGCTTCCCACGAAGCCTGGCAGCGAGCAGCCCAGACATGAGCCGCGCGCTGCCACCAGCAGACGGGTTTGTTTAAGAAAACCGACGCGGGGCTCGGGGTTTTAATTAGGTAAACAGTGCGTTGGGAGGAATCGGTGGCGATCTGTTAACGAAGGTCGGCCCAGGCTAATAGCTGGCGGGACGTCTCACGGAGCGGAGAGCAGGCAGCCATCATTTCCTGTCGAGCACTGGTCAGCTAACAGATTGCTCCATCTTGGATATAATGTGTGCACTAGGTGTACAGTATATATGTGTGTGTGTGTGTGTGTGTGTGTGTGTGTGTGTGTGTGTGTGTGTGTGTGTGTGTGTGTGTGTGTGTGTGTGTGTGTGTGTGTTTGGGTCCGTGTCCTTGACAAGATGTTAAAAGGACAGAGGAGCAGGTGACAGAGGACAGAGAGGCCTGCGTGTGCGTGTCATGTGTCCCAGCTGGGTGACATGTGAAGGTGACGGGTGTCACCGGTGTCCCTGTCATCCGAGGGCACGTCTGCGCCTGCTGGCAGTGACACGAGCCTGAGTGACTTATGATCAGGATTTATCATCTTGATTTATAATGAGCCTGGTTTGTCCCTCGCTCAGCCGGCAAGACGGGGCAGTCTGGGGCCGCGTGTGTGTGTGTGTGTGTGTGTGTGTGTGTGTGTGTGTGTGTGTGTGTGTGTGTGTGTGTGTGTGTGTGTGTGTGTGTGTGTGTGTGTGTGTGTGTGTGCGAGAGAGAGAGAGAGAGAGAGAGAGAGAGGGGCTCGTTCTGTCTGCATTTGTGAGTACCTCCATTGCAAAAATGTACATTTTAACAAGCCATTAATATCGCATTCGCCGGGTTCTTGTTCGAGACAACCCAAAAATCCGAGTGCACCGATAACACTCTTCTCCCTCGGCAACTAGGAGGCACTATTTTCTGCCGGCGTTGCTGCCTGCGTGAGCGCCTGCGATGATGAATGCGAAGCAGGCGAAGGTGTTGCAGGAAGCGCGATCGAGGCGCGGGTGTTTCCCCAGGTAACTGCAGGTTAGAAAACCTACATCGCGACAGCGCGCTAATGGAAATGACTTATTAAAATGTTTAAAAGCTGTGAACGCTGGGCTCAGGTTGAGCAGCGTGTCACCGCAGCACGCGTCCGACTCCTTTTCCCTTCATATTGCGCTGTAACAGACAGACAGGGCTGACTACTAAATGCCAAGCACAGGGACATGGGGGCTATTTAGTAAACATCCTTCTATTCCATGCCGGTCCAGCAGCCTCGTGTATGTTGGGATGCGGGGAAACAGGCCCACCCGGGGCCCAGGAGATGGAGGGATGAGAGGGGGGAGAATGGGATGCGGAGGAGGGGGAGAGGAGACAAAGAAAGGGAGATGGAGGGGAGTGGAACACGTCCACAGATGAACCCTCGCCGAGGGGAGCGTGCGTGAGAAGGGGGTTCTCCACGCGTCAGTCTGGAGGCAGCAGAGAGACCACAGGTGGACGATTCCTGCAACGCTGGGCAATGTATCGAACGTGGAAATGAAGGAAACAAGTCGGCGACAGAGATGTGACGATGACCCTGTGTATGTTCTGATTGTAAGTCACACACACGTTCTTGTAAACAAAGTCCGTCAGTGTTGGCACATACAGATGATGTCCAGCCATCAGCGATGACCCGATGACCGCCTGAGCGCGACAGAGCTGCTGTTTCAGCCTTTAGGTCCGTGTGTGGTAGTTTTACATCAGCTGCTTTTAGTGCAGCTTCTTCAGGTTCACGCCTTCAAGTTGGTCACGTCTGTGGAGCGTTTGAGGTCGTTTGATGTGACAGAATGTGACCCGCGTGACAGAATATCCCTTTACACATATGACAAAGACAGCTGTATTTACACCCAGTACAAACACTAGACGTTACATTACATCACTACTTCCACTTACAGTACAAATATTGTCTAAACAGCTGATAATGAAACAGGTTTATTTATCCTTCGCCAAACATAATGAATGTTTACTTGCCTTTGATATAATGCGTTTGCTGGTATTGTACATCACATGTTCCCCCCGCTGTGGTAAAAGCTGGTGTGTGTGTGTGTGTGTGTGTGTGTGTGTGTGTGTGTGTGTGTGTGTGTGTGTGTGTGTGTGTGTGTGTGTGTGTGTGTGCGTGGTGTACCTTCGCTCCCTGTATCTGTAGATGTGGAAACAGAGAAGGCTGCTCAGATTCAGATACACAAGGGAATCGCTGTGAGTGAGTACTGTTGGTTTGTTTGACAGGGACCTCTTACCCCTGTCTCTCACACCTCAGATAGAGAGAGACAAATACACCGGGATGGCAGATAGAAGGAGAAAGCGGGCGAGTTAAAGGCAGAGCAGAGGGAGAGAGAGAGAGAGAGAAAGCATAGAGACAGACCACGAGGCGTTGGAGACAGGCCGGGGGAATAGGAGGCACGGCATAAAGGAGCGAGAGCAAGGCACCAAAGGAGGGGCCACAATAAAAGGGGTCGGGAGAGAAGGGGGAGAATTAGGGGAGAAGAGGGGTTAGAGAGAAAGGGAGGGGAAAGCGAGAGATAAGGAAGGAGAGAAAGGCTGGCACCGCACGGCACTGTAGCGGAGGGTTTATTATTCTCTGTAGCACTCAATCAAACGCCGGCCCTCTGAACAGAGAGCAATGCTAGCGAATCATCCTGGGGGCTTTCTCTCCTTCCTCCGCTCCGTCTCTCCATCCCTCCCCTCGCCTCCCCTCGCCTCCCCCGCTCCCCTCGCTGTCTTTTTTTTTCCCGCGGTGTATGAGTGCTATCCATCTGTCAGCTGTCAGTGCCAGTGAGAGATATACAGAGCTGTCACTTCGCGTCAGCCCGGCTTTGGGAGGCCCTTTTCTGCAGCTGCCGCTCCGCACACACCTTCCCCGTGGCGGCGACGCCATTAGAGCGCGGGCGCGTTGACGCTGGACGGACGCACATATATTTACTGCACGAACCAAAGCAATAGATGCTCGGATGAGAAACACAAATTAACGTCCATTAGCAGCCGGTGTCGCTCATAACGTAGGTGCCTGTGGTCCTGTTGGGTCGTTGGGGTTGGGACGAGGGGCCGAGCAGGGGGGGTGGAGGGGTAGGTGGTGCTGGGACGGATGTGTGTGCGCGTGCATCTGTGTGTGTGTGTGTGCGTACAGGGGAGGCAATTACACAAATTAATTGCAGGCCTCTGCTGACAGCGCTCAGGAAGAAGACGCGGAGGATTCGCATGCGTGCGCTATGACAACAAGGGGAAAGGGGGCCGCGCGCAGCTTCCTTCCGTGCCTTCCATTTGTATATGTTGACAAGATTGCCGGGTTTTTTTGCGCCCATTGTGCCTCTGCTGCCATCCCGGCGCCAATTGTGTTGGGTTTTTTCGGGGGGCTCGTTATTAGAGGGTGACAGCTTCTGGGCGGAAACAAACACGACTCTGACGATTAACACCGTGTCACCGTGTCAGCTCGTACTGTAATCCCGATATTCTGCCTATCGCACGTGTGTGCGGAGAGAGGGAGGGGGGGGGTGAGGGAGGGTGAGGGAGGGGTTGAGGGGAAGGGACAGCGGGCGCGTGGTGGAAACGAAGAGCGAGCGAAAGCGGCGCGTCTGAGATCCCGGGAGACGCAGATGAAGCCGCGCCGTTCATTGAGGACATCGCATGCACGGCGTCGGACTCTAATGCAGTGTTAACATTCCTACTGACCGGGCCGTGGAAGGGGTCTGTGTCCTAATAGGTGCAACAGGCACCTGCCACACTCAGTCCAGCACCTCAGGCAGCGATCATTATCAAATAACAGGAAATAAACACGCTGCAAATGTTCAATCAGGCAGGAACAGGTGAAAAATAGCTCCTCAGGTTGAGCTCTTCAGAAGTGACACATGTATTTTGAATAATATTTTAGTATAAAATTCTTTGACCAGTATCTGGACACTGATCAAGGCTGATCAGCTGTTGTTATTTGACAGCAGGCTTTACACCTGACAGCATCCTAAATGATATTCTGTGCTGAATACGCAGATACTTCTTCATTGTTTCCTCCTTGGGCTACGACTGTGTGTGACAAGGCTACGATAGGATGCGAGGTAAAAAAAAAAAGCTTATTATTGCATTGGGGCGCAGTAGCTTTGCAGAGGAAGGTGAAGCCGGGCCAGTTTATCTACGGGCATTTTTCTATCAGATTGTAACTCAGCAGCACTCCGGCTGCAACTCCAACGCCTCTGCGGGCAGATTGGCTTCACCTTCACACTCTCAATCAGCTTTTCTATCATAGAGGTGTCACATTAACATACATGCACGCACACGCCGCAGAAAATAGATGGCAACTTGCAGATGGGCATGTTTGTGTGCAAGCAAACACACATACACCCACACACATGCTCTCTACCCCATCCTCCAGCACCTCTCAAACCCATTATTGGCAGCAGTTCAGTGACGGCTGTGTGACTGCCAGTACTGCGGATCTGTCCTGGAGCGAGCGCTCCCCATCAGCGCTGGCTTGATTACCCTGATGTATGCACACCCAGACACTTGACAATCTCTCAGCATTTACATATGCAGCCTCAGCACTCCACTCTACTTCTGATCTGAGGTGTATACGCGCGTGTGTGTGTCTGTGTGTGTGTGTGTGTGTGTGTGTGTGTGTGTGTGTGTGTGTGTGTGTGTGTGTGTGTGTGTCTGTGTGTCTGTGTGTCTGTGTGTGTGTTTGTGAGATTTAGCGTGCGAGAGCGTGAGTGTCGGCGAGGCAAGTGGGAGAAAATGAGGAGAAAGGATGAGAGGAATGGCAGCTCTCGCTCGCTAAACGTAAAACAAACAAACTTTAATCCGATGCCGAGCCCCTGCTCTTCAAAGCCGAGACGGAAGTAAGAAAGAGAGCGACACACAGAGAGAGAGAGAGAGAGAGAGAGACTCACCTAAGGGCGTGCAACACTGTAAACACACAAACAGAGCATTTACCAGCCGGCCCGTTATTCATTCTCATGTCAAACACATAGCACTCAGAACTAACTAACACACACACTACTGGGGATAGAGCTGTGTTAAAACCATCACAAAAGCCTGCACTTGACTGATGTTCCTCTTTCTTTTCAAATGAAAAATCATCATACAAACAACCCCCCCTCGCTCCTAAACCCGATTCAAAGGGGCCCTGCCTCTCGTTCCTCCTTTCTTTCCATCTCTGTCAACGCGGGGGAAGCGGCGTTGAGCGGCGCGAGCGGGGAGAGAGAGGCAGCGAGGAAAGGAGGTCTGGGGAGTCGCTGCGTGTCGATCCTTTTTGGCTGGCGCTTCACAGGGAACGCGAGCTCGGCTGATCATCATTAAAACGCACACAACTTGACATGTTTATTTAATGGCTGCTCCCGGCAAAGACAGCAAGCTGCTGCTATCTCTCACCGTCACATGTTGATCTACCACCGTGCCGTGTGTGCGCGAGCGAGCGAGAGAGAGAGAGGGGGAGAGAGTTGGCATTAATCTTTGCGTTTGTGCCTTTAACTTTCCATACGCTGCATGTGGAGGTTTCCGTTCTGTGCAAATGAAGCCAGGTCAGGCCACTCTGTGTTTGGATTAGGTGGTTGGAGGTGATTGTTTCTCATACCGTTGTAATATTTACACTACGCTGAACGTGCGACACGGATACGGCCTCCTGGAAATCTCCAGTCTAAACAGTCGGTGTCTTCCGTTAACATGCCAAGGCAGCGCCACCCTGCTGCTCTCCCCGCTCCCAGTAGTTACTGACAGCTTCCATAAATACCTGTGACAGCTTCAGATCGCGCTGGCCGACAGTCCAGGAACGGCACACAATGCGTGAGCGAGGCGTGCTTTGATCAGAGAGGAAGACTGTCTTTATGTTCCGCCGTTAATGCAGCAGCGGGGTCAGAAGGCTGCTGGAATTAGCATGCGATTCAGTGCCGGTGCTGCACGGCGTCGTATACATGTATGAGGAGATCTGGTTTTAAAATATGGCTACAACTGTTTATTTATGAAATTGTCAGCATCACGGGTCTGTATGAACACTAACTGCAACCTTTTCTACTTCTTCTTTGTGATGCTGTCAAAGTGGACCGGATGTGGCCGATATCAAGCCACAGCACAAACTGAGAACAAACATTTTATAATATGAACAAGATTTAGCGTTATGTTTAAGAAACACTTCATAAGCAGTAGGAATGAGAACAGAACAGGGCGTGATGGATTTGATGGAGCGGTCGGTAAAACAGAAGCGTTGAGATGGAGACGGTGGGTGAGAAAAAGAGAGCGAGAGGAGAAGGGATCAGACGTATAGAACGGAGCAGATGTGTGTGTGTGTGTGTGTGTGTGTGTGTGTGTGTGTGTGTGTGTGTGTGTGTGTGTGTGTGTGTGTGTGTGTGTGTGTGCGTGCGTGCGTGCGTGTGTGTGTGTGTGTGTGTGTGTGTGTGTGGCAGCGAGGCTGTGGGGTGGATTAAGGGAACACACTTCCTTTTTTGTTTGTTTGCGTGTGTAAACGCGGTTTTGATGAAATATTAATGGCGCCTTCCAAAGTGCCGTGTAAAGGATCCTCTGTCTCTGACTCCTCCATCTGTAGCACCTCAGGTAGGCATTTAGCATGCCGCGCTCTCTGTCAGAAGGGAACCGGCAACCCCTCCGTGTGTCGAGCTGTCAGCGCGAACCCGCCTCCTCCCCCACCGCCGTGACACACCTTTAGTCCCACTGTCTGGGAGCCCCCCCCCCCCCCCCCCCCCCCCCCCCCCCCCCCCTCCACCGCATGCACCCACACAATCGCCAGCCCATGCTCTCGCGGTGAAACTTCCAACGAACGCAGCTCCTCTTTGACTTTCTTGCTGACAAGCGCGCATCAAACAAAAACACAAGATGGAGTCGGACGCGTGAGTGACGGACGCGCTTCGACTCGCGTGGATCTTCTTTTCCTCGCGCCTTCTTGGCGGGCGGATCGGGTTGACGGGGGGCCGCGCCGTATTGATTGCGCCTCAGAGAGTCGCTTGATTGGCAGCTGCCAAAGATGTGGGGAGCTTATCTCTCACCCACTCATCATCACGCCACCGGAGCCGCCACAGAGGAACGGGATACACTGACGGCTGCTACACCGCGCTGCAGCTAATGCCGCCCGACTACGGACGGGTAAACGATAGCGCTCGTCCACAAACAGGAGCTAGCATGTGGTCTGGAGACGAGGGCCTCGCTTTGGAGGAAGGAACTTTGGCCATCAGTGGGTTTCTGACTCATGGCGGCTGCTTTGGGTCGACTGTCAATCATTCACTCTTGTGTAATTACAAAGGTAACGCGTCCCACAGCGACATCGTGAGCAGCCACAAGGCTTCCCTTGTCATAGCAAGGCTAATTAGAGTTCTCACATCACAGTGCATACTGAGGGCCGGAGAGCCTCGCTATTGTTTCTACGTCGAGGTGTTTCCATTGGAGCGTTTCATTTATTTTTAAGACAAGAGAGACAGAGCAAAGATGGCGACTACTGCCCGAGGAAGTATGGCTGTCATAAAAAAGCCGGGTTGGGATTTGTTGGTGTCACTCAATAAATCAGTAGGAGTTTAATTACCAGCCTGGCGTGGAGCAACCGTGACTAGCAAGACGCGTGTGTGTGTGTGTGTGTGTGTGTGTGTGTGTGTGTGTGTGTGTGTGTGTGTGTGTGTGTGTGTGTGTGTGTGTGTGCGCAGGCCGCGACAGGCGCTAGCTCGGTGAGTTAGCATTCCTCCTGGGCTGGACTCAA
>NC_040896.2:18936376-18981376 GCF_900634795.4 Betta splendens
GAGCTTTGACCTTAAAATCGTGGATTCAAAGACAGAAAGACCAAATTTGCAACTTCCAGGAGCTGCTTTATGCAGTGTTTAACTCTCAATTCTAGACAGCAAGTAGAAAATTACACATATAATACAAAGTGCAAGCCTGAGTTCCCCTCTATGCATTTTGACAATAGTAATCGTGCCTCCAGCTGTTTGCAGCAGCTTGTGCTCCAGTGCTGCACGATATGTGCACGTTTGCACATAAAACACTTCACTTGATCAACATTGATATCGTCATTTCTCAACATATCCACAACAAAAATGAAATTCTGTTTAATATACAAACTTAAAAGTTACAAACTTGTTTTTTTTTCCTTCCAGAACAAAATAAAACACTAAAACAAATGAGACAGAAGCTATTAGCTTACTGTTAATTCAATTTTGCTGAGAAGTTGTGATAACAGCCATAATCTATAGAAAAGTAAACACACATGCCAATAAATGCAATAACGCAGCTTTAAATAAACAATGAGGAAAAAAACAATGGGAGTGTGTTTGTATCATACAACATTATTATTATTTTATTATTCTGATGTCCATTTGTTGATTAGCATACATAGAGTTCAGTTGCTGTAGCAGTTGCCATCAGAGCAGCAGAGAATGTGAAGCGTTCACTCAGTTCTGTTCCGTCTTCAGTTGAAAACTGTCAAGCAGAACTAAAGCGAACTCCTGTAGTTCCCCATTGATCCCAGTAGGGACACTCTGCGTTCTTCGAGCTCCGCAAAGGTCAGAGGTCAGGGTCAGCGGCAAAACAGCTTGTAGGGACTCCGTGTGTTGATCAAAGACCCCCTCTGCAGGCTGGATGCTTGCTGACACAGCTGCTGAGGTCCTGAGGCCTGAAGGACGCTCTCTGTGAACACATGAAAAGAAGAAAAACAGGACGCGTTCAATGACGCCAATACCTCTGAGGCCGCTCTCATTCGCTTCGTGTGGCTCCCAGCGTCTTACAGAATAGACGAGAGTCGTAACATGTGTAGTAGCTCTCAGTGATGCGTTTAAAAAGCAGGACAGATAAATGGACGTGTCCAATACCACATAAGCATAAACAGATAAATTCAGCTGAGCTTCGATTGCAAAGACGGACTGTTGTGATTTACTGAGTATCGTGACAGTGGGTGCAAAGCTGGAGGCTCACGTAAACTTTTAAAATGTGTTTCAGTGGATGTGATCATAGAGGATCTGCTCCAGTAATAGCCACATGGCTGAAGGCCTAATCTCTTGCTAGCCCTTGTTATTTTCTCCCAGCCCCCCATATCTCCAGTAAAGTGGCTCAGCTCTTAAATCAAAATAGAAAAAAAAGTGGAGGAGGGGAAACACTGCTCACATCTCTAAAAGTCCGGGATGTGACATATTTGGTGTTTTAGTTTCTTTCTTCATTGTCCTTCTGTCTGTGCTGGGATGTGGGAGGCGGCTCAGAGATCGCCTCATTGGGCGCTCGCCAGTGTTCGCTCGTTCATCAGTCTGGCCTCGCTCTCTCCGGGGCTTCTGGGTAACGACGGACGAACAGGGATTGTGGACAGGGATGACAGGTGTGACCCTTTCAAAAAATAAATATAATTAAAAAAAGGAGCCACCCCAATCAAGTGCTCCCATGTCCATCCCTACTAGGATGTGGCCTCCTATAATCCAATACAGGCCCCTGCAGCTCATTAGCCAATCTGGATGTGAACACTGTGTTATGGTCTCCTTTGTTACTCCACAATGAAAGTGTTCAACCACAGCAGGGATAAGTTCTGGTGGTAGCTGACTATTTATTTCCATGGCGTTGCGCCGTGTTTGTGGCTCGTGCAGCAAGTTGCCCAGTACACAAGCCCGACACTGTCTGCTGCTATAATGAGCCCATTTTGGGGAATAAACTTTAAGGAACTCTGCGGGGACTCTGACAAAGTCGCCACAGTTTTATCATTTGCCACCCAAAACTTTGTGAGCTGCTCCTATTGATAACACTCTGAAGAGATGCTCAGATTGGTGGGGTGGAATCATGTGGGGTCGTTATGGAGTCACAGTTATGACACAGTTATGACTCTTTAAAAACGGCACACGCACGAGCTAATTTGATGAACGGTGAAGGTAAACGTCAGTCATCTGGTTCGCTACATTAACGATACGGGCCGAGGAGGAGGAGGTGAATCAGTCAGTTGCTGGTGACAGCTGTGATTGACAGTTCTGAGCAGGCGTTCAGGAGGAGATCCAGACGTCTGATGTCAGCAGATGTGCTGAAATATCGGCAGATCTGAGAGGAAGACGATTAATTCGGACGAACCCATTTCATCTCGGACGTGAGGTCAAACTGTGCTAAACGGAACAGGCTGAGTGACGCGTCGCTCAGCTTACGGCGTGCTAGCGGGCCGCTCGTTCCCGAGGCTCGCTTTCCAGACATGCACGTCACATCAGCAAAAGAACCAGGCAATTGCACGTTCATTAATTTATAGGCGAAATGGAGAGAGTGTTGTGAGAAGTTTGACGCGGAGCGCTGTGACGGCTGTCGGCTCACAGCGGCGTTAGCGCTGAGCGGCGTTAGCGCTGAGCGGCGTTAGCGCTGAGCGGCGGCTGATGGAGGACTTGGTTATTTCTGTGGCTCTTCTGTTGACTGCCTTAAAAGCAACTTACTGTAGGTGTCAAACTGAACTTTTAAGAACAAATAGCTGCATTTACTATATACCCCGCCCCCCCCTCCATTTTTATTTGAGCTAATTTAATTTGTTTCTCAAGGGTGGGAAAACTCGCTGCCTCTTCAAACTTTCAGAGTATGTAATTTGGTGTAAAACAGTAGCACTTTAGGCGTTCTCCACCAGTGAAATTAAATGGGACCCCGCGGGGTTGTGTTGTAGGGTATTAAGTAATGTTTATTGATGTTTATTCTCCCAGGGAGCAGCGTGAAAAAAATCACTCTTCAGCTTTGATTAATTTCCCCCCTTGCTCCACGTAAACGATGAAGCTGAAGCGAAATCGCTCTTTAGCCATGACTAAGAGAGACTACAAGTGGAGCATCTCTCTTTAAAAACCCCTCATGCTGTTTTATGTAAAAAATGGACTGTGACCGTGAGGGCTTTTTTTTTTCGGCGCGGTTTAAATGATGGCTGCAAGGCTGCAGCGCGATTCATCACCTATGAATTTGAACAGCTGCTGCGTCTTCCCTTTTGCTCGTCGTGGACGGCGATCGCGTTTAACACGACCGTGGGCCGAGTCAAAGCGGATCAAATGTTCGTTCCCGCGAATGTTTGGACGCCTGCAGAACCGTTTCCGGGTTTGGCTGCGTTCAGTGTAAGAAAAAACGCCAATAAGCACAAACAATCTGAAAAACCGGAGACTCTCAAAACACCTTTTGTGCATTTACTGACTTCTTCAGCTCTTGGGCATTATGAAAGCGGAGCTTGTGTTTGTTTCCTCTTTGAATCACCTGTTCCTAAGTGCTCCTGTGTGTTTCTGCTTGGCTGCCTGCAGGACTGACACCTCTCCCCAGATCTGAGCGTGTTCAGTCGCTGTCCTGCCTGCCCCCTGTGCCAGCCTGTCAACTTGGCTAAGCCGTCACTCTCTCATAACACACACACACACACACACACACACACACACACACACACACACACACACACACACACACACACACACACACACACAGTGAAGGAAGCTCATATTTTCTCAATGATAAAATAAAATAAAAGATAAAGACAAAGAACAATGTGAGTGTTGCTATAGCGACTCTTTACCACAGGCATGAGCTCTGATGAACCTTTCAACTCGCCCAAAACACAGCGAGATTACACAAGTTGAGGGCCTCTTGCGAGACAAACATCCTGTTAACTCACTGACTTTCCCATACTGTACCTCCCACTCCACGCGGCTCCTCGTCCGCTGTTTGCGGTGAAAGGTTGTATTCGATATAATCCATAAGCGATGAGAGGCTGTGCTTAGTTTAGAGACGCTAAGGGGCGCAGCTACAACCTCTCAGCTTTTCCAAAGTCACTGTAAAGCACCACATGGAGTGGCTTTTAGAAAATGACATTATTCTAATGTTATTCTTGAGGGGTGAGTGCAAGACCAATTAATATAAATTATTAGGACTAATGTAATGCAGATGAATTATTTATTCATGCATTCTTAGCCCTGCACTACTAATACTGTAAACTTAATATGTTAATTGTACAGTTGCATGATGCAGGTAAAGCTGAGCTGTCAGACTAAGTTCACTTTAGGTAATAATAATACCTACCTACCTGTTTTCTGTTGCCCAATGCTGCTCTGCAAAGCTAAAGTGTGAGGAACATGTTGCCTTTTGCTGCTCTGTAGCTTCGTCCATGTTTGTTTCCCTGTCAGTTCACCGTTCTCCAGTGTTTTTCTCCTGCGCTCTGGCTCAGCATCGCCGAGGTTAAAACCCCCCTCAGCAGAGAGGACTGAAACACGCTGAGCTGGAGGGGCTTCGTGAACGACAGCTGCGGCTGCAAGAGGCCAAGTCAGTGGACGGCTCCTTGTCCTGCGCATCAGGAACAGCGGCAGCTAAGCCTCTGCTGCTGGTTATGGCGGCTACACACTGTACACTTTAGTTTTAGGGCCCAAAGAAGCCTGTTTGCCCAATAGAACTCTCCTTTTTTATGACCTGGGCCAGTTTGAAGCAGGAGAGGAGCGACCGCAGCAGCAGGGACCCTCGTCACGCTACGACAGAACGTCACTTACAAACTTGATTCATTTTGTACAGGAAGAGAAAAGTGCTGTTTCTAGCAGAACGGAGTTGCATCAGTCCTTTCAGCTCTGACTGAAGTCAATAAAAGCCGTGTTGCCTCACATGGCCCATTCCCCCTAATCCACACACTGCATTGTGGGATATATCCTGTTGTCTTGTAGCTCGCCCGCGTTCTGTTCTGCTCCTTCTCTCTGTGCCCTGAAAAGAATGACGGGCCTGCGAGGGGCCCGGCTGTCACGATCCTTCAATAGCAGCCGGCTAATTGCTGACCCTAACAGGCCCAATTAGCACTTACAAGCTCGGCACGGGGGCCCATGGGAGCCGTCTGCGCAGACGTGGGGACGAGACGTGGCCGCCGCCGCCGCGTCAAAGGCACAAAGAGCAGCCGCGCGGCTGATACTCTCTCTCTCTGCTGCCCTTTGCTTCATTATCCCTCACTGCCCCTCTCTCCATCTCCATCTCTCCCGCGATCCCTTTTCCATCTTTCACCCATCCTTTAGTCTCTGTCTGCGCAGCCGGCCTCTTTGCCGAGGCCCCCAGAGCCCTCCTCAGAGGGATCTCTTGAAGTGCAGGGAATCAGAGGCGGAGGAGCGCTCTGGGACGGCTGGCTGCGCGAGAAGAAGGGGGCCCGAGCGCCGAGGCTGGTATCACGACAGCGACGAGCGTGTAATCAGCGCTCTTTTAAAGTGGCTCCTCAAAGAGCACGGGGGCTAATGTGCACAACTTAAACTGATATTTTCGATAAAGCGCCACATTTAGCAACTGGCAAATACATCAGGCCGCCCGTTCCCTTCCGAAGTGTGAAATGTGATAAAGACATACATCTTCTCGCTGATAAGGGAGAAGCGGGGAGGAGCCGGAGTAGTTGGCACACAAAAGAGGTCTGTCAGGACACTGGGAGTTTGGTGGTTTTACAAGCCATAATTCTCCGAGTAAAACAGAAAAAAGAGGAGGAAAACTGCGGCGGGGAAGATGATTAACGTGGGCCGGACCGCTCGTCCCTCATCTATTCCGTTATCTTCATTATTTGGAAAGCATTAAAAGAGGCCAGGGATGGCAGCTCGGGGAGAGGGGCTCGGGAGGTGGGGGAAGTTCTATGTGCCGGGATACTAATTACAGTGTCCACTAATAGCGCCTCAAGTAAACCAGGCCAATGCATCTTGCTTGATGAGAACATGCATCAACCAGCTTAATTGAGAGTAAAATGAGGCAGGCATGCCACAGGACCTATTAATCAACATTGATGAATGAAAGTGTAATTAGATGTGGAAATACAAAAAAAAGGGGGGGGGGGGTGGAAAAGCAATCGGTTAACTTAAAGTTAAGACTACAGTTGTTAACGAACACCGTGCAATATTATGCACATTAGGCTTTATTTTTCCGGAGCCCAACCCAACTTTTTTTTTTTTTCCTCTCATGGAAAAATGTATAGGTAAGCGTGCGTTTGCTGAGGCATCATTTTGATTACGCAGATATTGTCCTTCCCACGCATTAATAGCGAGTATTGCTGCACCTGCAATACCGGCTGCACCTGCGGCTCATTAATTCACCCAAAGCGCCTCCATCAAGCGCGATACCTGATGCATTCGTCTCCGCTCCGCTTCGGGCCGCGATGATCGCCGCTAATGCGCCGCGCGGCCGCCGTCGTGTTCTTGGCGTCCACGCTTTCCCAGGGTGCCTTAATGTCGTGAGACCCGGGATCTGCGCGCGATGCGGCGTGACGTACTCAGCCTTAATCTGCGCTCATTGTTCGTCATATTTATCTTGTGTTGCAGCATGTCGCTCCCTGACATTGACATTCATTGCGGGTCCTGCGCAGCCCCATGAGCTATGTGAATAAACACAGCAAACACAACACCCTTGAAACGCCATAATCCCTTTTGTTTTGGTGGAGGCTCTTTTCGCTGTGTATGCAAGTGGGAAAGCCTCGCTGCGTCTCCACACACGCGCACACACACACGCAGACACACACTTCCTCTCCGCTCACTTTCCCTTTCAAAAGCTCTTATCTATTTATAGACTTTGATATGTAAACCTATGAAATCTTACCTCAGGCGAGACAATCAGGCCTGTTCTTCTTCAATCCGCTGGAATCAAAAGACAGAAAGGGGAACAAAAAAACAGATGAGAAAGCGAAACACAAAAGAGACACAATGTGAGACGAGGGAAGCAGAGGCCTAGTTGTAGCGTAGGGTTGATAATTACAGCCAAAGACAAGGCAGATTAGGACGCCGCTTTCCACCAAACGCTTCCCGAGGAGGAGAGTGACGGAGAAAAGGCGTCGCGGTTTGTGTCTGAGGCCGGCGCTCACGATGCCTGCCTTCGTTCTGCAGGCCGGTGATCTGTCGTGGCACGGCGCTAATGAAGTGGACACCGCGAGGAATGAGCGCGGCAGATTTACCAAATTTGGTGAGCGGCGAGTTTAACGCGGTGCAGCAGCAGGAGGCATCGGAGGTCGGCGCCGTTTTCTGCCGTCCAAAACGGCCCGGCTGAAATTAGCCTAATCCCCGGAATGACATATCTCCCCGCCTAAACCGTGTGGACGCGCCGGAGCGGCTGAGCGCGCGATCCACATCAACACATTGTTTCTGCGGTGTCAGAAGCAGCCGAGGAACGACCATCACTCTCTGGCTCCGAGATATTTGTTGTCAGAACGGCGGCGCCGCGGCCCCGTTTGAAATAATCTGGCGGATCTTGACTCGTTAGGGTCATTATGCAGGCTTGACCTCGTTCTGTAGGGACGGATCTGAGCACGGCGGACGGCAAGAGCGGGCGGACGGTGGCCGCCCGCGCCAACGCGCGGCGCGTCCCCCGTCAGTGCGCGTGACGCGCGTTGGCTTCGGAGACGGGTGGCTGCCCGGTGGAAGTAGCACGACACCCGTTGACTCCCGAGCCCTTTACGCCCCCGGCACCAAACAAGACAACACAGATCCGGTCTATTTTAGAGAGGGAAAAACACACACTGTGGGGCGTGAGTGCACTGAACTATGCAGAGAAGAGCAAACAGAAATGTTTGTTAACCAATCAAGGGGAACGGCAGGAAGTTGCTTTTTTTTAAAAAGATACAGAAGTCGATCAGACGCTGATGTTAATGCTAATTTTTTCCAACTATATATTATGTAAATATTTATTTTACACATGACATTATTCATAATTACCACGCACGTGATAAATTGAGCATGATCTATAAGGAAGTGAAGTCAGCCCTTGACATGTTTCTGGGTTCCACGCAAGAGGCCCGACTGCTAGTTCTCCTTTCAAATGACTGGAGGAATAAGTCATGAGACATGCTGCTGCGGTGACATGATAAGCTAAACCGTTAGCGCTAACAGCTACTTAAGCTGTTAGCGCTAACGGCTACTGCTAGCGCTCCATCTTGGCCTACTGTGTTGCAGCATTTTTAAGAAAATAATTTTTTTAGATATTGCAGTATTTTAATTTTTCTATATTTCTATAAATAACAATAACAGCAAAAACATAAAACTGCAGCTTAAAATACTGTTTGGTCATAGATATTTAGTTAGTCAGTTAAAACAAATTCATGCTTAAACAAATACCAAATGTTTGTTTATTTTTTTCTTCCTACTGATTTTGTAAATGAATTTTCGATAGAAATAAACACAATATGGTGAAAAAATGTGATCATCGGATGAAACAGTGATTAAACTTACATCTACATCTGCCTCTTTTCTGTCCCCGACGGCAGATAAACTTGTGATTTCACCACCTCCTCCATCACATTCATTCCTGGGCCGGAGGAAGAGGCAATCCTCTTTTCTGTCTCCCTGTGTCTCACAAATAATAAATACACTATTTTTTTTTAAATGGCTGACTTTATGTTGCTTCTCCAGCAGCACTGTCACTGTGGTAGTAACACTAAAG
Source organism: Betta splendens (assembly GCF_900634795.4). Taxonomy (NCBI): domain Eukaryota; kingdom Metazoa; phylum Chordata; class Actinopteri; order Anabantiformes; family Osphronemidae; genus Betta; species Betta splendens. Next base: position 18,944,970 of record NC_040896.2, read on the forward strand.
ATGCAATCATGGCAGTCGGCGGGTGGAAGATGGACGAGTGAGCGGGACAGGTGGACAGGTGAGATAAGGAGGTTTTGTGAGAGGCAGTCAGGCCTGGATTTGTGTGGCTGTCCGCTGCCGGACACTTAATAGCTGATGGCAAGCTGTGATTGTGATGAACATTTTAAATCTCTGGTCCAGTTTACCTTGACCTTTTTGCTTCTTCTTGTGTTGTGTCACACTGCTGGTGGCCCATCTGTTGTGGAACATTAGTGTTTTTGCTTAACTGTCACGTGGCTCTTAACTATAACAGTAAATCTGTTTTGCACAGATATAAAAAGTTTGACGTGTTTTACAGCTGTTTTTATTCGTACTGTGGGGTTTTATATGGCTTTGAATCGAGCCTCATACAGACACACGTCCTCCCATCCGTCTCTCTCTTACTGTAAGTGTAATCTGGGTTAATCTTGTGAAAAGGCTGCAGAAGCAGGTCATGGGGTAATATTTCAGACCTTTATTTCGCCGTGCATTTGAATTTCCATGTGGAACTGAGCAGTCAACTGTGCCCTCCTCCAACTCAGAGAGACGCCTGCCGATAGAGCTGCTGTTAAATGTCTGTGACCAACACAGCAACCTTGCCTGCCCTGCATTGATTTGGATGTTAGGTTGTGGACATCATTAGAAACGAATGCAATGAAATGTGAAAAGCAAGTCAACACACAAGCTGACCACTAGGGGCAGTGTTATACACAAACCCTCACCTGTGGGGGACAATCACAGGGGCTGTAACCTTCAGCTCATGTTTCAATCATTTGGGTTTCTCTTACATACTACATGTAGTATGAAAGGCCAGCTCTTTTACTAAATGGAAGAGATCAAGGTTGATTTAAGGTTGAAGTTTTTAGCACTAGAAAGACTTTCAGTCACCAGAGAGTAAAAAATGTGGCTACAATTTTAGTTATAAAAGCTGTTGACAATTTAAAAAAGAAATAAAGAAATGCAACAGCTTTTTGAGTCATCTGACTGTCATTTCGTTTATCCTGTTACCTGATGAGAGGTTAAATTTGGCTAAATTGGCATTTTCATAGCACGTAGTTCACCTTTTAAAGAGTCAGTTAATCCATCATTCATTGTCCATTTCATGAAAGCTTTTTTAAACAAATGCCTGCTGCCACTTCAATATTTCGCTGGAATCATTCTGCAGTGCATTGGTGGGGTCTGTTTTGTATTTATGGCAATACCAACAGTGGTTTGTTATGGAAGAAGAGCCGGACAGTAAGCAGCCGCAGCAGCGGCAGCGGCAGCAGCTGTGGCTGATCACATCGCCGAAAGAGCTCCACCTAGAAAAACACAAATTCTACCCACAAAACCTTCCCAGAAAGAAGACATCACAGCGCTGGACGCGGGCCAGGCGCTCTGATTGAAGTGATCCCTTTGAAGTTCAGCATAATATATCTTATGAATGATGAATGGAGACAAACAAGCAAAAACAACACAAACGTTAGGGGATTACACAATGAGAAAATGCGAAGCCTAATGTAAAACAACTGCTACAAGTGGCGCAAGTAAGTGGTTTAAGACGACGCGAAATGCGCCGCGGCCCCGTAGATTCCCATTCCACAGCACTCTCCGTGTTTAGCCTCCCCGAGAGTGATCGATGCTCCCTGGCCCACTCGCTGATGAAAGAGTCATCCGTTTTTTTGTTTTCTATCGCTGGCGGATTTGAGCGAAGTTTGATGGATGTGGGTGGACTTGTCACACGTGGGTGTGTTATCTCTTTGTTGTGTGAAATGGAGACAAAAGGAGAGGAGTGGATGAGAAGACTGTGATTTTCATCTCTGAAGTGCAAAAATGTTGCTCGGCGCAACGCGGGAGAGAGAGGGAGAGCGAGCGAGTGGGAGAGAGATTAGAGCTGTTGAGGAACAAAAATAGATTGATCAGATCGCACGATAAGAATAACGGAGGGCTTTGTTTGTTAATTTGTATTGTTTTTTTCCTCCCGTGTTGTGTTTAACATTTCCCTGATCCTCCTCTTTTGTTTTACCTTAGCGTCATGTTATTTCATGAGCGGTAAATATGGAAACGTCTATATTTACACCTTGTAGTAATTAGGCTCCTCGCTTCCATAGATTAAAAAAAATAACCTCATTAGGAATATTTTTGTTTTGGCGGGCGCTAGTACACTGTGTGTGTGTGTGTGTGTGTGTGTGTGTGTGTGTGTGTGTGTGTGTGTGTGTGTGTGTGTGTGTGTGTGTGTGTGTGTGTGTGTGTGTGCTCCTGGCTTTAAGGCCTCCGTGACTGACTAAGGGGTGTCAGACGTGGCCTCCCATGCTGCCGGGGCCGCGCGGGGAAACACACCCCAGATTTACCTACACTTAATCCCCATAGAGAGGTCAGGTCTCTGTTCCTGCACAATCTCCTCCCTCATGTGGAAGAAAACACCTGCAATCCATTTACTTCTGAGAACCAATGTTCTTAAAGAGGCCCCGCGGGAGCCCGCAGACATGTGCGTGGGGGGGGGGGGGGGGGGGGTCTGTTTGTTTGTGTTTGTGTGTATTCATAATAAAAAGGCCGAGCCATATGTGCATGCTCATGCATACTGAGGGAAGACATGACTGTACAGTTCAGCGGGAGCGAAAGTGAGACGTGATGTATCGCTGCAGACAGTTCAAATTACTTTTATGACTTTACTCTATCATCCTAAATTTTGCTGCCACGACTCTTCGTCTTCTCCTCTAACCGTGTCGCCTTTTACTCAAATCTGACAGATGTGGAAGTAATGATGCCTTCCGCGCGCGGGGGCCCCCGTCGTCTACAGACCCCGCGCCTTCCGCGAGCGCCAACACTACCTGAGGGCTCTGATAGAGATTATTTCAATTCTCCTCAGCCGTTTAATGATGGATGAACCTGCAGCCGCACGAGTATTTGACAAGGCGCTGTCAGCTGTGACAAGCGGGACTGAGTGAATGAAGGAAGGGAGGAAGGTGGGAAGGAGCAGATACACGCGTGGCAATGTGCAGGCAGGCCGCAAATGATGGCAGATGGATTGAAGGAGGGGGGGGGGGGGGGGGGTAGTAAGAAAGATCGCCGTTCAATCTGCGCCACTGACAATATGGTGTCAGCCCCTAGCTGGGGGAGACGTGACAGGCTGGCAGGTGGGCCGCTGCAGTCTGTGTCACCGACGGGGAGATCAGGGCCGACACGCAGAGACTCCCGCGAACGCAGAGGCTTCTGATTGCAGCCGAGGCCGCCGCGGCGGCGCACGGGCTCGCGGTGGCGCGTTCGTGTGCACGCGGCGGGTGTAAAGTTACATCGACTATCGCTAATTACCGCCGCGGTGCCAGCATTCAGAGCCGGGGCTCCAAATTACACGGCTCAACCACAACAAGGGCGATGTGCCCAGCAGTCATTTGTCAGACTAATTATTTGTCTTGGGCTTGTAATTGCAGTGAGAACAGGTACTCAGGTAATTGTGTGGTAAGCTGCGATGTTAAGTGACGCTTTCCCTCCATTTTCAGCCAAGATGAAAGGAGCGAGAGCCGCGGCGGCGAAACGCGGCGTTCAACCGGGGCCTCGGAGTGAGACGCAGTCTAAAAATACACGGCGCGACACGGACGGGTCTGAAGAACAGCACGTTGATGTGAGGATCATCTGCACGGTAATGGCTCTGTCCATTAGACGGGCTACTTTCTGGAACTACCTAAATAATCAGGTGTGTGTGTGTGTGTGTGTGTGTGTGTGTGTGTGTGTGTGTGTGTGTGTGTGTGTGTGTGTGTGTGTGTGTGTGTGTGTGTGTGTGTGTGTGTGTGTGTGTGTGCATTTATCGCAGTCCAGTCACGAGGCAGAGGAGTTCAGATGACTTCAAGTGAAGAATGGTTGCAGTAACTCAAAGGAGCACATCTCCACTTTGTGCAGGATTTCGTTGCTGCACGCAAATTTAAATACACAGGCCACTGTCATTTGCGATGATGCCTGGCTCACTAGCACTGTCACCTATCATCACAATTATGACTCTGCCCCCTGTTATTCTTATTTTTAAATGTGTATCCCATGATTCCTCACAGAGGTTACGCAGGACCAACTGGACACGATGTCAGGTTGAATATTATAATGAGCAAAACATAAAGAACTCATTGAGAAGTATAAACAGAGGAGTTTCCTTATTTGCCCTGAATCCAATAGCGGCTAAAGCCCCCACCCTCCCCCCTCATCCGCGAGAGTTGTCTGATCTGGACGACGGCCACTGGAATCAGCCGCGTCGCCTCCTGACGAGCGAATCAGTCTCGCGGCGCGACCGTCCGCGGCCATCTTGCACGGGCGCTCCAGCATCGCCCAGGGGCCCCCTCGTTCCTTCGCGTCAGGAAACACGCGAGCTCCGGAGCGGCGCCCGTAACCGCCGGCGACAGGCCGGGGCCCCCGGCGCGCCAGAGGCCGCTTCTGCATGAAAAGGTAGCGACGCGGGAGCGTCGTCCACCACCTTCCTTCACCTTCACCTCGGCTCAACTGCCCGTTTCCTGTGCGCCGGGGCGGCAAACGCGGGCTCCGTCATGAGCATCAACAGGCGAGCGAGAGTCGCTTCTGATAAACAAAATGTTCCCTCTCGTGAACAGAATGTGTTTGGGTGTCCGTCAGTATTCAGACGCCACCTTTAGCTTCTTCTTCAGGATTAAGTGTTTTGCAGCTCGACACAGTCACCGTCTGCGTAATGAGCATGATCAGTGTGTCTGTGGAGGATGAGAATAGGGAGTAGGCGTGCAGCGTTTTTTTTTTTTCCTTCCTCTTTCTTCCTCCTTTTCTCTCTCCTTCGTTCCTTCCTTCTCCTCCTCACGGTGGAGACGCCACGGTGCCATCTGCTTTGCATTTGTTTAACAAAGATTTATTGTGCAGCAAGACAGTAATCCAAAACACGCGCGCACACACTCGCACACACGCTCACATCTCGCCTTCGTCTCGTCACAGGCCGCGAAGAAAAAAAAAACAAGTGAGGGATGTGGGATTGGAAACGCTTTGCGTTCCCTTTGTCAACTCTCACTCTGTCGTGAGGAGAGGGAGCCGGCTGGCACACAGAGGCAGGAATGCCAATTATGGCCTCCTCTGCCTCCGTGTGGCACACACCAACACGCTGATTTGGAGCTACAATTAGAAACTTGTCATACACGTGTTTATGGTGAGGTGGAAGCATAAAAGTGTGCGACTTTGAGCAACAAAATATAAAAGATGGAATCAAAGCGGGGAGAAACTGCTCATTTGTAGCCGTGCGGTGACAGGATCCGTTTGCAGCGTGGCGCAGGAGGTGTTACACACTTCAGCATCAAACGTGTGTCGGCGGCGAAGGATTATCCTCCGCGCGCCGAAGGGAAAGCGGGTCAAAGTGGCGCTCGGGAACAGCTCCTATCGTGTCAGCCCGGGGAAGCGGGGGCGGCGAGGCCGGCGTGTTCCTGCGCCCCGTCCTGTCCAGGTGAACCCTCGTATCCGCTGACTCCCCCTGCCCTCTGTGTCACCCGCGCGCCAGGCGGAGAGGCAGGGTCCCCGGGGCAGGAACCGTACACCCCTCCGAGTGGAAAAGGCCACAGCGGAGGGTGGGTCGGCCTCTCAGAGACGACAGAGGGGTCAAAGGGCCCCGCGGGCGCGGCGGCACCAAGCCTGTCGAGCCTCTCGTCCGCGTGTCCCCCCCCCCCCCCCCCCCCCCCCCCCCCGCTCCGCTAAAGGGCCCCGGGTCCCCGTCTGCCAACTGCTACTACCGCGGTGTTCATCACTTATGGGCTAAGCACCGAGCGGCACCGCCGTACACACAGCGGAGACACGTGTGTGCACGTGTTCCCCCCGCGCGCCGACTTGTAGGACAGGCGCGCCCAGACAGGATGTATCCCAGAGCCCCCATTCAGCGGCGGTGTTCGGCGCCGAGCCCTCCAACCCCGGGGTGAAGCCCCTGCCAGTTCACCTGCCAGGGCTGGACAAGCGGAGCACTTAGTGCCCCTGAGAGGCCGCCCGCACCCCTGCCCGTCCACACCCACTGCGTAACGCGGGGTCAAGGAGGCATCGCCTAGCCACGGCCCCCTCCCCCGGCGAGCGTCGCCTCTGTGTCAACTCCCGCACAAGCGGTGGCGTCGCCGAGCGCTACATTCGTACGAGATCGCTCCGCGCGGCGGCGGCGTCTCGTCTGATCTGCGCAGACGTGGCGAAGGGTGCTAAGTACATTATAAAGTCAAATCTCCAGCAGGAATAAAGACAGGAGCGAGTCAGGAGCCTCATATTTAAATGTGCCTTCTAATCCCAGGGAACACGTCAGTCATCTCGGCACTAATTTGAATTTTCCGACGGCATTCTCACTTCATTAAATTAGAGAGCAAACAAAGCTAAAAACACGTCTTTAAACGAGTTGTCAGAGGCATTAGCTTTTGAATCAGTTAGCGCGTGTTGTACAGCAGGAGCGCGGTAATCAAGCAGCTCCATCTGTGTGTTCTCCAAGCCAGAATTCATTATTTTAATGGCGGTATTTATTACCTGAACAGAGAACACCTCCGCTTCTTTCTCATGGTGAATTAGCCTGTTGTTGCTGCGTGATGTGCAGCGACAGAAAAGCAGACGCTAACGTGAACGATAAAAAGGACGGGAATGCACGCAATCGGGAGGACGCGGCCACTTTTTGCTCGTGACCCTGTTCTTTTTTCGTCGGGCCTTGGCGACGACCGGAGCTTTGTGCGTTTTCAGCTCCCATCAAATCTTCAATCAATCACGTTCCTTATGGAGGCATAAGGAATTTGACCTGGTTAATTGGAACGCCGCCTTACGAGACAGCTGCACAATACTGGGACTTCTGCTTGTTGTTGTAGCGCATACATGTAGTAATGTAGCCTCTGAAGGCTACAGCTTCATGAAATGTTGCTGATGGATTTCAGGTGATGTAGGACGAAAATCATTTTGTATCTCTGTTCTTGGTGTTAACTACAGACAAACTTTGTGTTGATAGAAAGTCAAGGCATTTGTGTTCTAAAAAGTTGTATGTTGGGTATTTATGATCTTACTGATAGTGACATTTGCTGAGCCTTGTTGATTGTTGAGTACAGTGGATATGTTTGCAGATGATTCCACTGTGTTCACAGTAAAGTTCTTTGGTTCTGTGGATTCTGTGGAAGACAACACTTGTGTGCTTAGACCTACAAATATGGATCCATTAAAAGATTTACAGGTCTTGGATATTGTGTGAGCAGAATTGTATCAAATTTATCAATAAAATGTTTCACCTTTTTATGTAAATAAAAAATATATTTTTTTAAATAGAGTTCCTCCTGCATTTTTAACACAGTGACCTTTGGATGGTTCACCAGCTGACACAGTGCATCTGCTTGTCTGTGCTGGACAGCGGTTAGTTGCAGGCACGCGCCTCCATTTGTAGTGTAACACTTTGAAGCGTCTCGTCTTGATGTTCTCCCTCTCTGCGTATTACAGGGAACCTCACGGATCTCCTGGTTTCAGGGGAGTAGTGAAAAGCGTTTGAACTGTTTTGTACTCCTCAGATACAATAAACCACTTGAAGTTAGGTCATTGGATTTCGTTTGATGATTTTAAACAATCTCCCAAATGACAGGGGTTAAGTCTGAATTAAGACTTTTTGCCTTGAAACCATTTCTGTGTTGCAGTTGCAGAGCGGGCCCTTGTGTAAAGCCAGTGGACTGCTCATCGCTGGGCCTCGTATGAAGAGAAAATGCACTGTCCCCGTTTAAAAGCCTGAAGAGCAAGGACTTCTGCACGAGGAGCTGGGACAAGGGAAAGAAAGTTGAATTTACATCTGTATAATTGACATCACAATTATGAAGTGGTTTACTATGACAACACAGCGGAGCCTGGAACTGCGTTTCTCTTTGGTCTACAGTCACATTGGACTTGCTACTACACTGCTTTGAATTAGCCTCAGAAAATGTTGTCCCCGACTTCCTTTAGATGCAGATTTTCCAAAACCCTCCAAGCCCTGGGGAGGAAGTGAAATTGCGCCACACTCTTTTATACGATGTGTGTTGGTAAAACCTGAAAAGTTTTATTAATTCTTCAGAAAGCAATTCATCTCGTGTGTGTGTGTTTGTATCTTCTCTTTAACACTTAGAGGACGTTAAGCATAACATAACAGAAACATAGCAGGAGGCAGACATGTCTGAGTGCTAATGCTGGGTGGAGGTGGGGGAACTCTCACTGCATCGCTCTCCTCATCCATTACACCTGAATGAGAAACATCCATAAACACGTACATAGTGGTACACACACCAGGAGCCCACACCTAATTTAAAAAACGGCAGTATGGTATGGAGGAGGGAACGGGTCCAAAGGGAGACGTCCCGCGAAACACGCATCGGCGTCGTTGTTTATCATATTCCCGCGCATCGCTCCCTCCGCTGCTCTTCGTCTTCTCGTCTGCATCCTCCCGTTCTCCGGCTTCCGCTCCAGATTAACTTTCCAATCCGTTCCGTCTCTCCCTTCGGCTCCCTCTGCGCTCATTTAGCCTCCAACCTGCAGCTTTTGCCATGTACAATTACAAAGGGGAGTGCTAGTTAATGCGCACTAATAATGTTCAAGCTGGGAAGCTTCGCCGGTAATAATTACTTCCCACGGAATGAGTTATAGTCGTCACAAGATGTGTATAAATACCTGCTGTTGTTCTGCAGCAATTTCAATTTCCAGGGTTTTGCGATTTGTCTGGTGGCGCTAAGTAAATCATTTAGCTTTGCGTGAAATGTGTCACAGGTGACAACGAGGAGAGAGGAGAAACACCAACTTCATGGGGGAAATGTTCCAGATCCGTGTTATAAATAGATCTTTAATTCCATATTGCAGTGAATTTCATTTGATTTTAATTTAAGGTGTTTACATGTAACAACAATTACTGAGTCGTCACAGGTACAAAGGATCGGTTCAAACTCGGGAACGGGGGTGCGTGCGACACCACTGTCTTACTCAAGTGGATCAAATTCCAATCTTAGATTGCTTCCTTGGATAATGTGGAAATATTAGAGAAGCCTTGATCTAAAATGGAGCATGGAAATGAAGTGGCAGAGGGAGCCCCGAGGACAGGCAGCGGAAGCAGCGCCGGGCCCAGCCATACGTACCTCTGGGAGGCTGCGAGCGCAGACTGTCTCTCCTATGTAAATGTCCCATTCCACACATTAGTCATACTGCCTTCACCGTACACTAAAGTGTGCCTCACCCATCAAACCCTGCCTGCCTCCATGAAGATCCCTCGAATGTTCCACTCTTAAACCCCAGAGGCCCTTCCTACCCCTCTGCACCCCCACCCCCCTCCCCACCCTTCGGACCAGAGAGCGGCTGATTGGCTGGGTAGCACAGGTAAATGGGGGAATTCTGAGGGGAGACTTTAGTGCTGATGTCAGGAAATTTCTGATGTGGGCAAATTGTTAAGATCTTAAAAAAAGACAGAAGTACAGTATTGCCGTTCTTCTTTTATTATCAGTTTTATTATGAAGAAGTCATAAAAAATTGTAAAAACATTTACAGCTACTGATCACCATAACTATTGACTTTCACATGATGTGTTGATTTGTTTTTAATTTTCTGTCTGTGTCAGCATGTTGAAACTGAACCAGTCCTGAGGACACCACGTATAAGACCCTGCCCCACCAGCCCCCGGTCCTCCCTGCTCTGTTTCTGTTGGTCTGTTGGTCTAGGCCAAAATGGTTAATTTATTCCACGATTAATTGGTCTCGGTGCTAGATGGGTGATTAAACCCGGTTATCGTTGCAGGGCGGGGGGAGACAAGGGGCAGGGGTACCACCGCTAACCAAATGACTCTAGACACTAGCTGTCTTTACGCTCACATCATACGCTCAGCTTTTATAGTTGCATCATCACAAATTGGAGGATTGTGTGATGTTGCATTTTCATTATTTACATGATTAAGTCACTGGAACTTAGACTTGTCAACTCTGGCACAGGTCGACCCACAGGCCGCCCAGCGCCCAGCAGGGGGTGGTTCACGGTTATCTGGTAAAACAGGGAGCGTGTGTGAGCAAGACGTCTGAACAGACTCACGTTATCAATAATCCGACTGTGTTCATCATGCGACTGCACTCAGAGAACGGGAAAGGTCAGGTGTCAGATATGGACGGAGACCTTTCTATCAGTATCGTCACTTCTCCTGCTGATCCATAAAGCGTCAGTGGGGCCATGTGGTATCCAAGCATAAGCAGACCCCTCTCCCTCCCTGCGTTCTGTCCTGTAGAGACAACGCTTTCCTTTCTGAGCCTCATCCAGCACTTTCCCGACCGTCCGGCTGCTTCCTGTACTAGTCAGACGGACGTAAGGTCGTTGCTATTCTAATCAGGGCTTTAATTACGCCAAACTCTTGATTTCAAAACCTCCCAACCGAGTTAATGTCATTAAATAAATAATGACAGATATGTATTATCTATCACTCCATCCAACATGGGATCGTTTATGTTTTATGCAGTACCTTCTCTAATTTATTCATTAGGACAAAACGAAAGACTTGTTAGCCTCATTCCTTAGACATAAGCCCGAGTCGAGCTAAACTGCAGGCGGGCGGTGTTGGTACACACACCGCGACAGGCGGACGCAGCCTGAGTTGCAGTTTATTACAGAGAAGGTAGTTTCAGCTTTTACTTTGATTTACACCAACTTCTGTTGAACATTTCAATATCGAGCTCACATTTGCACTGTCTCATCAAATGTTTGTGCAACGACAAATTTAACATAACGCTGACTAAGCACTTTTACTAGACGTGGGAAATGATTTGATACATTTCAAATCTGATTACGAAAGATTTCTTGATTGTTTTCAACAAACACTGTCACTCTGCTACGTTTAAGGTTACTCGCCCATATTCAATTAAGACAAGGTTAGCGTGAGGATCCGTCCAGTCTGCTCCGCTCAGCCCTTCCTCTCCCTGCTCTTCACAGCCACCAGGTATTAGTTGCTATGACATTATAATAAATACAGTAAGAGCGACACAAAGCTTAACAATGAGGAAGAAAGGCTCTGAATGGGTAGAAAGGCAAGTCAGGCCGGTCATGGTAGCATCTAAACAGCCCCTCTCCATAATAAGATATGCTTTGGAAAACGTTTTCAACGGAAAGGAAAGAATAACAGTGATTTATACGCTGCGGTTTTAAATTAAAGACCTTTTCTACTGCACGTTGGGTGTTCTAGTCTGGACTGTATCTGTGTTTTTCTGTGAGCTGGGAGGCTTTTCATGCATTTCCACTGTTTTTGTCGGAGGGCTGTGGTGCCCCACGCACCCCTTACACACACACACACACACACACACACACACACACACACACACACACACACACACACACACACACACACACACACACAAAATCCTGCTCTACAGTCTGCAAATGTCAATAAAATCCATAGCAGGTTAATCTCCCACCAATGGAAACATGAACACTTTATCCAAAGCCGCATATGTTTCACACCCCGGGTCGATTTACTGTATGTCAGGGGCGATATTAGCATTCATATTAGCCGCTCTGCCCATGTATGATATTTGTCATTGCCAGCCCTTTAGCACAGCAACACAGTTCAGGGATGCTTATCTCATGAGCCATAAATTAGGGGATGAATCCCCTCCAAAAACATCGAAGGCGAAGGATGGAGGATGGAGTCATTGTGCTTGTGTGCTGTTTTGACACGGTAATGACACATGTTTTACAATCGCACCCTTCCCCTTTTCATTCGGAGGAGTGGACCTGTCCGCTCCTGCTGGAGAGAAATGGGCCTTTCGGACATTACCACCCCCTCCCCGGGGAGACATAAATGAACGAGTGGCAACGGCGGCGGTGGTGGTGGTGGTGGAGGGGGGGCTTAGCAAGAAAGGTAGAACTGGAGTGTGTCCAAACACTGGAGGGAGGAGAGTAAGAGTGTACTGTATATTTATGAGTGAGTGTGAGAGAGAGGGAGGGAGCGAGCGAGTACGTTGAGGGCGCAATGGGACGATGCAGAAAGGGAAAAGAGAACAAGTGTTTGTTTTTAATTGAAACTGGGTCTGCTGCACAAGCACAAAGGTGCATCATTACTTACCTGACAGAGCGCCACAATCACAGGTCCTCCCTAATAAATACTCATTACTAAAAACCTGAATATAAATAAAGAGAAGGTCACGTCTGAGGGAGGAGTGAGCTAGTCCACAAGTAGGTGTCTTCCCCATCAACCCAACCTCCCCTCCGCTCTCGGTCTCTCTTTCCTGGTCCTCCCTCTCTCACACTCATTACAGGAGAAGCCATGCAGTGCTGCTTAGGAGAACGTGTGATGAGCCTTGGGAGATATATCCACTGGGAGGGAGAGAGGTAGAGAGACTGAAGGGGAAGGGGAATAGATAAAAAAATGCTGACTTGTCTTCAAAGGAGGCAAAAATAATTGAAATGGTGTGTGTGTGTGTGTGTGTGTGTGTGTGTGTGTGTGTGTGTGTGTGTGTGTGTGTGTGTGTGTGTGTGTGTGTGTAGCGAGGTGGCAGAGGGAGATTGAGTGGCTCCATGTTCGACTTGGTCATTAATTGAGGAGGAATGTGAAACACTGTGTGGTCCTCCACCGACGCCCTCGCTGACACACAAGAGGAGATTGATAGAGGAAACGGTGTGATAAAGATATGAAAGGAGGAAAGAGGGAGAGGAAGTGAGCGGCGAAAACATAATAATGTGGAGCGGGCGTCGTCGCCGTGTGGGGGGTGGGGGGTGGGAGCGAGTTCAAAGTGTGCCGAGACTGAGTCCTGTCCTCGCCGTGTCCTTCCTCGAGCCCCGAGTCACGCATCGCTCATCTTGTCACATTGAACTCCAGATGCTCCTACCCGGGAGAACGCTCCGGCCGCGGCCATTCCTCTTCATTCTCGCTAACAATTTGGTAATGAAATATTGATTTTTAGTTAGATTCATATTGATGCCATTAGCTTTGCATTGATAAATCACGTTTGGCTGCTTGTCTCGAAGTGGCAGAGCAAGAGCCGGGGCGGAGAGATTACAATCAGAGCCACTGATGTGTTAATTTGATGGATATTTCCCCTCCGCCACCCCAAACACACACACACACGCACGCACACACCTCCTCCCTTCTTTCTTTATGTTTCACTGCGTTTCATAACATTGTGTTTTTTTTTATTACAAAGCACCCTGTGAGGATATTTATGTCCATGTCTATTTCTCCTGAAATAGCCTTTCAGCCGCTCTGCCTGTGGCAACACCGCGCAGACTTAAAGTCATTTCATCTCTTATAGACAAGACAAGGATATGAGGGACTGTTTCACACCCGTTGAGTCAATTGAGGCAAACGGGAGAGGACGCGGCTATTTCCGCGCCTTCACACCAACAGAAAGAGCAGCCGCCGAGGCTCGGAGACGGCGAGAGGCCCCTCAGCGCCGTAACCGCCGTCTGCAAAGAGGAAACGGCCGCGCGGCTTTTATTTGGTTCCTCAATATTTATTGTCAAAAATATTTGTGGAGTATGCGAAAGCGGCGGGATCCGTTTAAACGCCTCAAACCGTTACGGCTCTCGTAAGCGCCTCACATGCTAGGTCGGGGAGGATATAACATTTGAGAAACATTAGAATCATTTTCCAGATTAGGGCGGTTTTTTAAATGAGTCTCCTGCCGCAGCTTCGCCTTCCAACTGCAATATGTGTCTGCACACAGTCATCTTAATGAAAGGAAATGATGGCGTTCACTTTAATGACGTGGAGTTCAAGGACTGCTTATTGTTCCAGAGAAAAGCCATCTTTTTCCACGGTAATATGAGTCTTTCTTTTCTCTCTCTTTCTTTTTTTTTTGTTCCACCGCCGCGCAATTTCATTTTGAGAAACAGACACCGAAGGTTAAATGTGCTATATAGGTTGTCAAAATACGGGAGCGAATTGGGGACGTGAAGCAGATATATTGATAATGTCCGCCCGTGCAGTTATCATTGTTTTGATAATGTTTCATACTTTTTTTTTTTTTAATCTTTCTGGGCGATTATGCAAAACAGACTATAGCCCTAATTATCACCGACGCACCAGCCACTCTGTTTCACTCTAGTTATAAAGCCATCTCATTGCAAATGAACAACACAACGTCTCCCTTTTAAACATCCGGCGCAGATTCCTCTGCAGCTTTTTGCCGCAACCAACCAATGACAATCCAATTTACAGCATGTTTACTGTGTGTGTCATAAAGCAGCCTCCCGTTTACATTTATTCCCTAATTTAGTGCTCGGCTTGGAGTGAATCTCCCACATGCTTCCACTCCAAATATTTTGGTTGGAATGTGATTTTGTTTGATAGAATGACAATAACTGGCATTAAGGGGGGGCAGATGACTCGCAGACGTCTGACATTTACTCGAAACACAATTAAACCCCAGAGTTATGGCTGCTTTAGGGTTCCGTGCTCCCGCTTTGATCCTGCAGTGCCCCACCCCCTTCCTCCCCCCTTCCTCCCCCTCCTTTTGTGGATCACAGGGACGCGCGGGGCCATTTGGGGAAAGGGCAGTCGGGTCCAGACGCAACCAGTGGCAGAACACAGGCTCCACGGGCCTCAGATACGCGGACACGGCGGCGACAAATCAAACTGCCTCAAGCGGCCGTCCTCCGGGTTCGGCTCCAACCTGGTCGACGCCCGGTGTCGACGGTTGAATTTACGTTGGACGTCACGACGGCCCGGGAGGAGACCTGAGGACCTGCCGTGTCCTCGGACGAGCGTCACCCTCTCCGCTGGGAAAGCTGCCGTAGATCATCGCAAGCCTGATTCCCATCAACTCCGTGCTGCGTGCGCTCCCCATTGATCGGCCTTAGAGTCTCCACCTCTCTGGAGAAATACCCGCAGCTCAGGGGGATCTGCTATTGATCCCCACTTCCGGCCGGCTGATATACCATCATCCACACGCACATCCAGTCTCGATTTCCCCGACAAGGCATGCGGCGCAGACACACAGGGAATTATGACAGAGCAGATGCAGTGCGAGAGAAAAGTTTTTCCACGACAGAGGCTGACCCCTCATTCAATTAAGAGTGGAACATCTCTAGCTGGATTCAGTACCCGCTGATCGATGAGTCTTTATGTTGCACTGCCCTTTACAGTTTTGCACTACCAATCTCTTTATTACTTTAATGCCTTTCTAGTGATGTCATCCTGAGGTCACTTGCTAAAACATGGAGCTGTCAGTGGCGTTTTGATTGGCAGACGCACTGTTAAGGCTCGGCCAATGATCGTCCTGCGTGGCGGCCAGTTGTCATGAGAATGTGCAGGCAAGGGGAGGGGCTTCGTCATGCTATATAATCAATACACCCCCCACCCCCCCTCCAAAAGCTGCTCCTCCATCCCCTTGGCCAGCTCGCGGAGACAGTAAGATAGCATGGCTCACCCTCACTCTGCAGCTCCCAGCTGCTGGGAGGGGGGAGAGGGGGAGGAGAGAGGGAGGGAGGAGCAGCTGAGGTGGAGTGGGTCTGAGGAGAGAAGACAGAGCAGTCAAACATTTCAGGGCCCGCCATTCCAGAGTAATGAAGCATAGCAAGAGAATATACCTCTGCAACATTTGATAAAGATGGGCTGACACACCAGTCCAAATAGGTTCCTCTGTACACCAGCACGTGTCTATCCATCACCACTCCACATTAAAGAGAGGAGGAAAGGAAGGGAGGGAGAGGACAATGTGGAGAAGCGGGGGGGGGGGCAGCAAAAAGGAAGTAAAAAGTGAGTGACAGAGGAAGAACAGGTGGGGAGGAAGGGGTGGATAGAGAGGTGTAAGGTGGGAGGGGAAGATGGAAAAGACGGGGGGGGGTCTGTGTATCCTTGGCAGCTGGTGGATCCTATCAAGGCCGATGGGCTGCTGAATGAGGCTCGGGAGGCCCGTGTCCTTGTACCCAGCGGTTTGTTTTCCACTCACTCCCTCACGCCACTCCTGCAGCGAAAGACAATAAAGAAGCCAATGAGTAAACGTTGCACATTTTACGTCCTCATCATCCCCGCACTCTGTCTCTCCATCTGTTACTCCCTCGGCAGCGCCGTAAAAAGGACGAGGGGGCCGGGGTGGAGGCGGCGGTTATGCGGCGCGCCCGGAGTCACATCAGCCAGGTTAAGACGGGGAAGGTGGAAGCCCTGCGCTGTTACAGCACGGCAGCGAGGAGGCGCGCGTGAGAGGAGACAGGGCCTTTCGCTGAGAAGAGTTGAAAGCGGTCGTCACAACCTTGTGGGGGGGGGGGGGGGGGGGTTGCAACGTCCTGTGTGTTTACGCGGAACATGAGGTTAATTATAAAGGCAGAGCCATCGGATGCACAGTGAACGGAGAGATGCGAGGAGACACAAATTCACCCAGGGTGGTGCAAAATGATGCAAAGTCATGTCCTCACAAGCTGGAAAGGCGCCGTTTTGTGCGTTTCCCGGGGCTTTGGGAGATCTGTGAACACACAGAGACGAGAAGAGGAAGACGACTGGGGAGACATAACGGGGAGAGTTTGGAGCCTCTTGTGGGTTTGTTCAGTGAGTGGGGCTGACCTGCATGGACACACACACACGCGCACACACACACACGCACGCAGGCACGCACGCACGCACACACACACACACACAGCTTTACTTCCTACCTGTACAAAACAATGCTGGATCCAATGCTGGAGAGGCTACTGCTCCTTAAAATAAAGGAGCAGTGACCTTTGACCTTTCCACTCTATCATCTACAGTTACAGTTACAACATTCCATCAGTTCAGATCGCTCAGATGTTACTTTTGATGTCTGTCCGAGGAGAATGATAACGATGAGTCTCATTTGCTTTTAGCGGCATCTTCCATCTTTGCAAACCCGTAAACACGGAGCCCTCGGAGCCTCAAGCACCCGGGCGAAGAACCCAGTCAGTTCCTATTGATCAACCGGCCTAACAAGTCCCCGTTGACGCATCACGGCTACTTTGTTCTGTTGGACAGCACAAACTTTTCTTTTTTGCTCCTTTCAGCAAATGTATTCCTTTGGAAAAAAACAACCTGGAATCTTGTAAACCTACGAGACAGAAGGAGAGGAGAGTCAAACGCAAACAAATAAGCCTTGCCACAACATAACACAAATATGGCTGCGCGCGGTCCCCAGGAGGTTGCAGGCGGCGCCCGCTGCCTGTTGGCCGGCCAGGTACGCGGCTCCGCTCTCAGGTCCGGGGGTGATTAATGAAATCTTAACGGCGGGCCAGACACAAATATTCATCACCTGGCTGCCCCTATTGTAATGCGTGTGGAGAAGCCGGAGCGTGACAGAGGAGAGCGGAGACGAGAGCCGGCCCAGAGACAAAACACAACATGGGGCGCGGGGATTATTACCGGGTCCGCGGAAACAACGCTTTTTGTTCTCCTCAACAAAATGGAGGCGTGTGATTTATGGACAGCCGGCATCTGTTTGGAGCAAAGGGAGACACAGATTCATGTCTGCTATTATGGGCTGTCCATGTTACCAGGGTGAGGATTTGAGAGGAGAGGAGGGCAACAGGCAGGAGGGGGGAGGGGGGGGGCGTCTTGCTTTAATGGGGGAGGGGGGGATGTTAGGAGCAAGACCTTCTGGGAAACCACTGTGTCAGTTCCTTGTCCAATTGTGAATCGGTGACATCGTAGCGTGTGGGAGAGGTGTCGGGTTACGGCGTATATCAGGAGCAGATGCAGCGAGACACCCGGGTGGATGATTGTGAGAGCGACACACGCACACGCACAAGAAAGTTTGATACAGCGGCTGATAATGTGTTGCCACGCAGAGCGCCAGGGAGGATGGAACCCATTGTATCATCATTCCGCACAATAAATACGGCTTTGTGTGCGCGACTGATATGATCATTGTGATTTATGACATGCATGAGAGACTTCCAGGAATCCCTGACACCCGGCGCACGCGGGGTTGCACACGTGAGGCGTTTAGCGTCTCGGAGAGGACAGGAGAGGAGAGGAGCCGGGGCAGGAGGGACAAAGAGAGCGAGCAACGGGCGAGCGAGAGAGAGAGAGATGGAATGAAAGGGCCAGGCAGCGGAAGTGAGGCAGAGTGCAGCAGACAGAGGGGGAGATTGTGTGCCGTGCCGGTGTGTGCAGCGTAGCATCGACTCCCGCATGCTCCCAGTGATAGATAGTGTCAGGTTAGGCCGCTCGGTGGCAGGTCTCACACTGTCGATGCCGCGGCTGTGGGGAGAGCGGGGCCCTGAAACGCTTTAACACCCACCGCCGGTCCCTGTCAACACGCGCGCTAACACGCGTGACGCGAGGCGGATCCCGTCGGCGGCTGAGCGCATGTTCACGTCCTCTAGTCTCCCCTGCGGAAAAAAAAAAAAAATAACTAAATAAAAATACTTACCGTCTCAGAATCACAGCCTTAGAAAACAATTATACCAGCCCAGGTTTTTTTTTTGTTTTGTTCTGTAAGGATATTTTTTTTTCCTCCAGGCAGCAACAGAGAGAAAAAAGGGGCCTCATTGTTCCATTGTTCACATTGTGTCATTCTTTGCCTTGGAACAGTGATTGTTTGCTGCACAGTTAGCAACACAATAGTGTTCACATAAAAATGAGCCACTTAGCTCTCACACTAAATTAGCACTGCAGAGGGGAGTCGGGCTTTCCAAATTCGCTTATTCACATTTTCCAGCCCTATAAAAGCAGCCGCTTCTGCTGAGGTGGACAGAATGGGTGACAGCCCATGGTTCGCTGTATCTGTATCTGTTTTGATAGAGTAGGAAAAGAGTTATTCACTCGTACGGGGAGAATCGCGTTAACGTTCGCCATAATCGCCGGGAATCAAAATCAATGGCCTGCTGGAAGTAATAGCAGCAGCAAAGCACAGGGATCAGTGCGCAGCGGCGGCGGGAAGCGTCCGGCGGTGGAGGAGGAGGAGCGGTCCGGCTCCTATGGCTCCGGTGGGAAATCTGCCCGGTTTCCACGCCGGTCCCGCGCGCGCCGCCGCCACCGTAAATCTGTCCGTCCGCAGGCGCGTTGCGCGACTTTAAATCTGACGGGCGGCCGTGAGGTGCCGCCGCCGCCGCCGGGCGGCTGGAAAGTATGGTGTCATCTGTAAAGAAGTGCGCGCGGGAGTGGGCGATTTTTCCAGGCGCTGTTAAAAAATAGTTTTGCATGGGTGCCTTTGCTCTGCTGTTAGTAAAACACGTCTCAGAGCCCTCCTGCCGCCGTGACCGAGAATGGAGCACTCTCTTGGGCCAGACAAAATCAATTCCTCACTCGGGCGAAATTTCTTTCCTCTCCGCTTTTTTTTTTTTTTTTCCTCCCGTCCGGCTATTTGTTTTTAATGCTGGCATAGACCAATGGCTTGAGGAAGGCAGTTATGCCAAACGGCATAAACTACGCCTCCTGACAAACATTCAGAACGCCATGGAAGTTTCATTCATTTCTGGACCTGTCGCGCTCAACTTTCCAAGGCTTTGTTGTGAAAAAGTGGAGCTGCGGATTCTCACCTTTTTTTAAAAACACACATCCGTCTGTGCCTCTCCGAAGCCCGCGTTTATCACGGAGATCTGTTTATTTGAATGATCGCCCGGATGAATTACCCCGGGCGCCTCATGCGCAGCATTTACAATAGGTTCGCTCCTGTGGGAAATCAGAGTCACTGACTCAGTACCTACCGTCCCCATTAAATCAAGCATAATCCTACGTTTACCGCACTCATCCCTAAGTACAACACTTGCTCTTAATTGATGTTGTTCGCTCCGTCATCAAGGTATTGTCGCTTCTGCTCGAACTATTTCATACAGATGAATTCCGAATCGGAGCAGAACTCCTCTTTGTGATTCACTACATCATTTCATCAACTGCCACGTGATCGGGACATAATTAAATGTCATTGTATGCAGGCCTTTCTTATTCTAAATGACTTAAAATGACACTTTATAAGCTATAGATTTGAAATATGAAGTGAAGCATTGGCACAAAAGGGAGGCCATTATGCTGAGCCCAATCCTCTTTCTGCTAACATAAAAATCCCCTTGTGAGCAATCATCTTTGTGTATTTGGCCAGAGTCGGTTTCACACGCTTTTCAGCTCCTCCTCCTCTCTTTCTGCGTCAAGCCGGGGTGATTTCCATGAGAATCAACGTGGCGATTAATCACAGTGTTCCTCCACTCCCAGATGTCATTCAGGGCCTTTTAAAGACATCAGCGCTCTGTGATGTTTATGGGACGAGAGAGATATGAGCTTGGCAGCCGCAGCCCCGGGACCCTTGTGCAATCTCCCTGTGGGACGCTCACACAGTCAGGCAGCTACTACTGTCCTGGATCGTCCCGAACGCAGGCCGACTTCCTTCCTCCTCCAAATATGGAAGCAATCGAAACCAGACTTGACCGACATCTGTACTCCATTTCTGATGGATGCTGTTTACATGAACGGATCCCACACACTGATTTGGAGTCATTTGTAAGATTTTTACTGACAGAACCTATTTTGGATTCATTCAATAAGGGATTTTTTTGCTTTGTATCCGTAAATAAAGTTACGAAGCAGAAAACATTTAAATCAGAGGCATAAACACAGAGAAGCTAAAGTTGATCATTTTTTTGGTTAATGCTCTGCTTTTGGACCATAAAACAAACAAAAAGTAAATACATTAACGATATAATCTATTCATAACTCTACCGCTAACTATCAGCTATTTGTACTTGACTATCAAACAGGATGGGGAAATCCCCCCAAATGAACTGAGCTGAAAGGTTAAGAATCCCCGGCACTAACAGGTCCCTGGTAATGAAAGGGAAAGCACTGGCTTCAAGTGACGTCTGAGTGAAGGTGGTGGGTGGAGGGGTGAGCTCAGTTTAAAGACTCTAGTGAAGTCAAAGACATGTTAATAAACAGTTATGGAGCGCCGGCAGTGTGTGTGTGTGAGAGTGTGTGTAAAGAGGGAGGAGGGGGGTCTTGGGGGTTGTGAGGGATGGGAGGAAGTGAGGAGGATAAAGGGGCTGGGGAGGGCAAATAGGGGAAGAGGGGAGCGGGATGGGATGGGTTGGGGTGGTCAGGATCGTGGTAGTCAAACTGCTGTTTCCTCCTAGGGAGAAGAAAGGAGCTAATGACACCCTAGAGCTTCCCACCCCCACCCGCCGCTCCTCCCTCTCCTTTATGGAGGGTGAGCGACACACACAGCCCTTTTCGGAGGTGAGGAGGCCAGGCAGACAGCCATGCCGTCCCACATGCTCCAACAAAAAGGAAGGAGGAGGAGGCGGCGGCGCGATAACTGTGATTATTATTACTAAATATAATATAAAACAGTCAGTGTGGGGGCGCGGGGGGAGGGATCCACCCATCCGCCCCCACGCTGACTGGTGAAAACTCAGCCGAAGATGTGTGGACAGGTTTGAAGACAGCGCCTTTTCAATGCCAGGGGAAAAGGGGAGGGGTTAATGAGGGGCTTGGAGATGGAGCTTATGAGGGGTGAGGGAGAGGGGGGAGGCGGGGAAGGACGCCGCGGTGTCAGGAGATGGCGGCACGGGACCCGCAGGGGCGATCGGCGCCGCTTCCTCCTTTTGGCCACGGAGTGTGATTTCCAGAAAGGTGAAGCGCGTCGTTCCCTCGGAACGGGACGCGAGGGGAGCATCATCATTCCTCGTTCCACCAGAAGCGGAGCGGCGGCGGCGGCAAACCAGCGCACAAACAAACAGACTGACGCAGAGGCTGCCTCTGATGCGCCGACGAAAGAGGGAGTTGACCTGATTTCCCGATCTCCTCGCGGTGACGCGCCGGCGCCCCGACAGCTCCCCTGGAGCTGTTGACCAACCAGAGAGTCAAGTTCAGACAACACCGGCGCGAGTCAAGGTCACGGGAAATGAGGGGAAAGACAGCAGCTAAGTGCTGATGTGCTGTGGCAGCAGCCCTGAGCGAAGGGGCACTGGGTGTGGGACGGTCCAGGCCCGAGTCCCAGGCCTATAAATCCCTCCTGTCCCCGTCCAAAATTCATTAATGGCCACACAAAACGGCCAGTGAAACCAGATGGAGGGAGAAATGAGCTGGGGGAGGGAAAGGTGCTCGTCGGGGTGGAGGGGGGGGGATAACTGGCCCCACTCCAGCGCAGTGTGAAATTATAAAGCGTTACCTGCTTTAATTTTCCAAATACAAATTAAATCCTCAGTAAGCTGACTTTAAATCAATAGTTTCATTTAAGGGGCCGCGTGATTTAACAAAAATGAAAACTAGCTGGTCTGGTCAATGGAGCCAGGTCATAAATCACAGTGCTTTGGGAGGCAAAAAGCCGATTTGACTTGTATATGGAGCGGCCGGTGGCCGGTGGGGAGGGAGGGGGGGTGCAGCGGGGAAATGAACTCACGCTTTATTAGGATTCATATTGACCTACCTCTCCTACCGGTACCGGAGCGTCACACAACTACACCTACAAACCAAGAGGTGCTCCATTGGAAAACATTTATTCCTAAAGTCACATGAAACCCTGAGCGAATGTTCCTCCATCTTTTTGTTCCTTCATTCTGGCGACTTCATGGTTCAAGCGGGAAAAAAATAAGAGATGAAACAATCCAAACTTTAAAAAAAAGGGGGGGGGGGGGGGGTAAAACTTGAATCAAATCCAGAAAACAACAGAAACAACAAATGTATTGTCAAAATGCAAGAAGAGAAGAAGAAGAAGAGGAAAAAATAAAAAAAAGGCGCCGTCTCAGCGGCGAGGTTTTTATTTGTACATCAGTCGCGCGTGCCAACATCAAACATTTAATGTCAGCGTTCTTCAGAGACACACGCGCACGCGAGAGGAAGGAGCGACGCGCGGCGCACATTGTCATCAAACAATCAAACAGTCATCCGCTTCTCCAAACAGCTTGCAGCTCAGCTCAGCTGGCACCAGACACTCACATTACAATAAACATCTCTCCTAATGTTGTGCTTACACCGTGCCACGCTCGCACAGGCACGACGTGCCCAGACGCACGGAAAAAAAAAAAAAAAAAAAAAAAATCAGGCTGCGTTTAATAGGTCGGCCTGACAGCTGGAAAATGGAAGCGAGGCGAAGACGCGCGGAGCACGTGTCGCTCCGCGGATATCGATACGCCGCCAGGGGACGGCGGCGGAGGCGGCCCGGAATATTAGGCTTGATTGTGAATGAATGGCTCGGAGCGCCACAATAAATCCATCACGGAGTTGTTATGTCATACTTAAATTCCCCCCCAAAGTGTTCCCATATATCTTGTCACGGGTTCATTAGCCATTTGGACAGGTAAAGCTTCCGCAGTTGGGCCCACAGCTGACCCCACATTCTGCCTCTGTGTTCCACTTAAAAATAATGGACATCCCCTGTCCTACATCCATCAATCACGCCGCGAGAATCCCCCGGAAAATAGTTCCGAGGGTTAGGAATTACAGTTACGGGCTGGGGATAGATTAGGCGGGCATTAGCAGTGTTTCATTAACCTTGTGTTAAGTGACATCCTCACATGATTAATGGACATTATTAACAAAAAGGAGATTGTATTTCCCGAAAATGAACCTTTTGTGAAATGTCTGCTGCATTGTTAATAGGTTTGTTTATTAATCATTCATAGGAGAGCGCCTTCATTTGGGAGCTAGTGATACATAGGATGGTCTATGAAGGAGGCTGACAGCGGCCCGGAGAGACGCTCATGCAGAATGCAGGCGTCTGTCAGCGGATGGAGACTGCTTGTTGGAGGCGCGCGGCGGTTTTAGCGGCGCGGGAGTCACGTAGCTGCGAGTTCGCTTTCATTCTGCTGCGTCTCTGAATTTCAAAACGCAGGTCCTTCGCTATTAGCGCCCGGGGACCTGAAAGTCACAGAGGCAGTGGATGTAGATTTGAGCTACAACCTGTGGCTACGCAGATAAAGGAGCGTTCCACTGGAAGAAACAACAAAACTCATGCATGTTTTCCTCCCTGTTGCTCCCTGTCACAGCGGGCTGTCTCCCTGTGATGTCGACCAGAGGAGGAGGGGGGGGTTCACACCAGAGACGGCCTGTCCATCACCTCTCATCCTGCCCGGCTCTTCGGAGGGTTCCTGTCCTGCACAGTGAGAGGCAGTGGGTGAGGCTGGATGGAGGTGAGGCCAGGGGGGAGGCGGGAGGGGGGGGGGAAGGTGCATGGGGTGCTGCTGTCCGGACCTGCTGTCCTGCTGTCTGGAAGCTCCGCGGGCCACGAGGGAGCCGGCCGCTCCGTCCGTGCTGTCGGACGACCTGACAAACCGGGCACATCCTGTGTGTGTGTTTGTGTGCGTGTGTGCGTGCGTGTTTGCGTAGGTGTTTGTTTGTGCGGGTGCCAGGCTGGCGCGCTGCACCTTTCCTGCAGCTTAGCCCGAAAAATACATAAAGCAGCATAAAAATGCAGGTCTGGCCGTCACGTCTGACAGGATAAGCTGCTCAATCATCAAGTTTCTAACTGTCAAATCCTCACGCCGCGCACACAAACACACGCCCACGCATTCACAAGCATAATGCAGAGGTCGGGGAGCTGGCACAGGGTCTGAACCACCGTCCCCTCCTCAGGAAGTGTGACTGCAGAAATGCCGCGCGGCAGAAAAGCACCGTGGCCCCTTTGTGCTTCATCCGAATGTTCAAAATCTGGAATCAAAGGAAACAAAGTGTGGCATGTTGTGCGTGAAGTCAGAGATTCTCCTATTTTCCTGCAGCCTGTGGTGGAGGTCTACCTCCCCCACCCTCCTCCTCCTCCCTTCCTCCTCCTCGTCCGTCCCGCAGCCTGCTGCTGGGCTGCAGGATGACTGACGCTGTCACAGCGCCTGGCAGTCAAACGGCCCGTCTCCTGACGGCTGGTGGCAAACGCAATGTGACACAGCCAGCAGTATCTGCTTTCTCCTGCACCGACTACTTTTCATAAGGCTCAGAGGGGCTTAGAGCGGCCACGGGGAGGGCGTCTCTCTCTCTCTCGCTCTCTCTCTCTCTCGCTCGCTCGCTCTCTTTCTCTACGCGCGTGTGTGTGGCTGTAGGAGGTAATCGAGCAGATGTCAGGAGAGAGTCTGAGAGGGGATGTGTACACTGAGGGACAAGTGAAACCTGTCACATTGATTTTCAGTGGTCTCGTAGCGTGTGTGTGTGTGTGTGTGTGTGTGTGTGTGTGTGTGTGTGTGTGTGTGTGTGTGTGTGTGTGTGTGTGTGTGTGTGTGGGAGCATGTCCATGTTCAAAGGCAGGATGTTAAGTGTTTGGATGGTAACAGAGCAAATGCACTCACACAGGCTGCTCCTTCCGTGTTAAAGCCAATAGAAAGGACAATAACAGGAATGTGAATTCTCCTATTGGCACTTTGTTCATTTTAACCCCTTCGTCGGTTGTGTTTTTGTGATAACGATAACACAGCGATTCCCCGTTAACGCCCCGAAATGGAAGGACGTTCCAATCAGTCCATGTCTGGCGAGAAAGGAATCGTTGAGCACAGATATGAAAGCGCTTCTGCGGCGGCAGCGTGAGGGAGGAATGATTAAATGAAATCTAGCAACACCCATAAAAAGACAATTTTGGCAGGATTAATGAGGATGCTTCATAACAAATTTGTTATAGAGAAGATGTATGAAATCTTTTTCATTCCCATCTCATATTTTAGGGCCCAAAAATATTAACTCATACAATGTGTCCCACCTGGTTAGTTAGTGCATCTGTTTTCCCGCGTGAGACGCTAAAGACACAAATCATCAGAATATTTATTATTTTCCTCTGTGTTCTCAGATTGCACTGTATAACGCTAGGCAAAATGAACTGGGGAGGGGGTGGTGGTTTGCTTTCATGCAAAATGTCACAGCCATACATCCTCGGGCTCATTTTGGTGCGTGAGGAGCTCACAGTGCAGCTCGTTGAGCCGCAGCAGCAGGAGAACGTGCCGCTCACCTGCGACGCTCCGTCTTTTTTCCTGCCCACGAATCCTGGAAGCACAAGATTCCCGGCGCAGGAAGCGCGGACGCTCTCCGGGTTCGAGGTTCAACGCAGACAGACCACATCCGCCGCCGAAGCTCCTGGCTGAGCTCCTCCATCCATACATAGTGTGCCATCTTTTGGCGGCTGGCGGAACTGCTTCCTCTGCGTCCTCGCGCCCCCTTTTTTTTCTACTTTGCAGGCAAAGATCATAAAATCGGTGAAATAAAGTGAAATGGTTGTCTGGGGATGGATATGTCCCTTGCAACGTGAAGTGGAACTTGAGGAAATCGACGAATCTCCTGCAGCTTTGCGGAGCACTATTGCTGCGGGGTTCTTCTTTTTTTTTTTTTTTTAATTTCCCGAACCCTTAAAATTTATGCAGGCTCTCCAGCCGTAAAAAACACACATTTCTGCTTTCTGATGTCTCACACGATCGCTCCTGATGAGACGGCTGGATGAAGAGAGCGGAGAGTAATTATGGCAGTTAAAAACAATTAGACTGAAATATTACAACTTGTCTAAATCCGCGAGGGCGGGCGTGACGGCATGCGTGTGTGCGTGCGCGTGAGTGGCATGCGTGCACACACCCGTTCACAACACAGTACAGAGGGAGACGGAGACGTTCACCTTCCGAGGGTCACTCTCCTGTTCCAGGCTCATTAAAAACAGCCCCATTAGCTGTGTTCCTTGTGTGTGTGTGTGTGTGTGTGTGTGTGTGTGTGTGTGTGTGTGTGGATGGCAGAGACAGGCAGCGTTTTGGAGGCCTCTGGGCTGCTGAAGAATACATTAAACAGCAAAGAGCCCCTCTCCTCTTCCTGACTGACTCCTGCTGGGACTACTTAGCATTTCTGGGGTGAAAACTTCTCCAGCAAGGTTGTCAAACACTATATACAAATTACAGCAAAGCTAAATTGCTCCCGTTATACAGTCGCTTAACTTTTTCGCGCGCGTGTGTGTTTTTTGAGCCGTGTGTTTGTCTTGGTCTGACGGAGGCTGTATTCCCCTGACGCGCACCGCGGGCCACGTCGCTACGAGGGAGAAAGCAGAGTGAGATTTGTAAAAAAAAATAAATAATAAAAAATTGCGAAAAGCGACGTTCAAAGCGACAAATCCCACAAGAGTCCGAAGCAACTTCACAATCGTCAGCTCATGAAAATTCCAGCGGTTTTAATGTGTTTTTAGGTCACAGACGGCAGGAAGAAGCAGAGGAGTCTTTTTTTTATTTTCAAATCACTCATTGTTTCATAATCCAGAGGGATTCTCTGTGAAAAAATTAAATTAAATGCTAATCACAGTCAGACCACATGCAAGTTTGTCCTTGTTGACCCAACGCTAATGACTGAAGTTTGATTGGCAAATGCCTGATTGCAGACAATGTCTCCAAACTCTCCGTCTTTGTCTGGTGCCCTTCATTAATTTTGTCCTGGTGGTTGTAATGAGGGGTGTCAAGGTTTGTATCAGGAAGGTTTGAAGATGTGTGTATTGGCTGCTTTGGGAGCAAGTGGGAGAAATTTAAAGATTGCTTTGAACTCTGTTCATGCAATAAGCTGACCCCTGCGATTTTTACATCAAATTTGTTTGTCGCGGCCTTTAAAACCAGATCATTTTATAAAAACTTTTAAAGATCAAACGTCTCAACTTCTCAAGCGTTTCAGAGATGGACTTTTTCAGGATGTCCGCGCGAACACAGTAACAGCGGCGCTGGACACGTCTCGTGGCCGCGCTAACAAATCGCCCCACCGCTCACAACCAGCAGACATCCATTAAAAGTGAACCAGGATTCAAATCCTCCACCCATCAGAGGTGCCAATAACGAGGAGCGCCATAGAAAATTACAGGGGAATTTAAGTCTGCTGGCTAATGGCATTGGCACCGACACTTTGCCAATACACATTTAGCGGTGTGCTGCCGCCGCTGGCCCGCGGTGCCGCCGGAGACTGACACATCTCTCTTGAGCCTGTCCAGGCGAGAGATTGGCCTGTCTGTCAACCACCGGGCCCCTGCCATTACCCATGATCACCCCCTCTTCACCCCCTCCCCCCACACCCCCCCGCTCCCGCACAAAAACACCCTCTCTCGTCCTTTTGGCCACAACAATCCCGTGCGTTTCCTCTCTTCTGCTGCCACCTTTGTCCTCCATCTGTGTATTACAACGGTGCTTTAGAGGTAAACAAAAAGGCTGTTTAATCTCTGGCCTCCAGTCGATGGCTGTAATGAGACAAAGCAACTGGATTAATAAAAATCACTTAGACCCGTGGAAAAGGCATAATTATTGGGCTTTTTAGCTTTTCAAACTATTCAAAGTTCAATTGCTTTAATGATGATTTGATATTATGATGATAAATTGAAAAGCGAAAAACCTTTTCAGCCTTTACTGCATTTTATTTATTAAATTGTACCAATATGCTTTAATAAAAACAGTACAGTATAGGAATGTTTACCTGACTCAAATGCATATATTTATTAAATAATAAAATGTTTCTCAAATTATTTGAATCATAATATTATAAAATAGCAAATTGTATTAGTATTTTAAATTATTCTCTACATCTCTTGCTTTTCTCAGGCCTCATATTTTGAATTACATGACATGCTTGCTATAGGATTAGGTGACCTTCCTATAGATGCGACTGAGAAAAGCTGGCTGCCCTTGAACGAGGCCGGGGAGCATCGGTAATTATCAGAGAGGAGGGTGGAGGAGCTGGAGGAGACTCCTTTTTAAAGTATCACAATGCTCATTGGTCATGCAGCAATCTCCCTCATGTACAGATCTCAGTGAGAGACCAGCATTGGCGTTGAGGGGGGGGGGGGCACCACAGCAGAGTGGAGGTAAAGAGGACTAGATGGACAATCCTATGGGGCATTTGTTTGACGAGGGGGGGGGCAGAGGGTGAGAGAATAGAGAATAGAGACGACCCCCTCTTCCTCCCTAATCTGCTGCGATTGTCGCGTCACTTGCTAAAGTGGGTGTGACTGATGGAAGAGATTCTGGCCAGTTTAAAGTCTTTACGACCCCCGCCCCTCCTCTCTCGCGGGGTCTTTTTCCCTTGTTGTTTTGTGAAGGAGCATAGAAAAGTAAAGAGTAAAAAAAAAAAAAAAAAAAAAAAAGGACGACTGAAGGATTTCTGCAACGTGAAAGAATTAAGCCGCGGCGAGCTCACACCGGCATTAGCTGGTTAAGTATCACCACCAGAGAAGGGGTAATGAATGTAGAAGGGGAGACATACGAAATGGCATTAATGTTAATTCTAATCACTTTTTGGCTATTAAGCACAAATTAGCGAAGGCGATGTTAAATGTCATGGTCTGTCCTGGGATTCATAGAGGAGAGGTTGGGGGCCACAGAAGGTTCTCATTTACATACTTAAGATCCAACTTAATTCTCACAAGAGGTGATGGGGAATAAAGTCGGGCCGCTGACAAAGACACGCAGGCCCGGGGAAAGAACACAAACATTTTCTGGCGGCTGATTCTTCATTGTTCGCGCTCAAGGTTATTTTCCTGAGCCTGTCGTCGAACGTCAGTCCTTTGAATAATTCCACTCAGGCTTTTCCTCCCTCTGGCTTTAAGGTTTGCGCTATTTAGGACCAATCATGTCAACGCGGGGAAGAATTAATCCTGCTTAAAAATATATTACATGACTAGAATTTGTGCTAACATCCCCCCCGATTCTGTCTCCGGATATAGACTTTGGTTCGGCGGAGCAGGAGATAGTTGAAGTAAATAATGGCGCGGGCGAGATATGGGGAGAAGTTCATTGTCAGGTTCGCTTACAGACTTCCAAGGGCTTGTTTTCATGTAGGTCCTCTGCATCTGTCAAGCACTCAAACGCTGGGAGAAAATCAAGGCAGTGAACAACGCAACGTTTTAAAGGCAACCGGAGCTAAAGCCGCACAAACCCCATGTCATGTAATTCATAGCGATGGATAGATTAACCTCAGTGCACCTCAGAGGCCTCTGCATTGTTGTCCACATCGTTCTAATGGCAGCCCACGGTCTTTGGGAAAATCCAGGGTCCTTTTTTTTGCCTTTCTTTTTCTTTATTTCATTTTTTCTGCTCCGCTCTCCTTCCATCCTCCGTGGCTCCCGTTGACTGTGGGAGAGTAAATAACATTTGATATGCATAAACAGCCCCTTCCTATTCATTACTGTCAGCGCGTTGGAGTGCAGGAGGCGGAGGTCAGCATGTGAAGGTCCTCCTCAGGCAGGAGGAACGCCTGTGGTAGCTGTCACTCCTCCACCCTCCCCGAGCCCTCCCTCCGCCATCTCCACCCCCCCCCCCCCCCCTGCGCCCTCCCCTCGCTCGCCCCCCTCCTCCCTCTCTCCCCTATTAGCACAGGCTCCGGGTCATAACCTTTCCATGGCATTTTGCGATTCCACAACCCTTTGATTAGTGCAATATTTACATATTTCACAGTGGAGAGGGCGTTCTTGTGTTGCAGACACTTGAAGTGTTGTAAATGCGTTTGGCCTTTTGCCTGGGAAATGCGGAGGAGTTAGACTCTCCGGTGGTAACTCTAGTCAAGGCTGCCGCGGCGCGCTTTAAGTATATGTACGCCGGTACACAAGCACCGTGCGAGCTGCGATGCGGCCGCTCTCCTCCCGAAGGAGCGCCCTCGTCGGCCATTGGAGGGGGGCAGTGCTCCCTGGTGGCAGATGGGGATGCTGCCCTCCGACGGGAGGATGCTCCCACGGGAGGACCGCCGCTCATTCACAGCTACCAGAGAAGAACACGGAGGGCCAAATGCGCTGCAACGTGCGTTGGAGGACTGAGCGTGACATTGTGGGGTCATGGATGGCGCCGGCGTCGCCACTGGATGGCACCAACGCGTGAAACTTTAAAGAGACTCCACTGAACAACTTTGGACCGCCTCGACATTAAGTAAGACAACATAAGATAAATAAGAAGTATTCCTATTTGCTTCCTTGCTTAGATTTACGTGATACGACTGCTATGACTCTCATGTTCTGGGCTACAGTAAATGTGAGGCTACAGGAAGCAGCCAATTAGCCTTATTTAGCATGAAACACTTCAGGAAGTCACTGCATCCTGACAAATAGCTGAAATAATTCTCAACTCTTCAGAAACCAAACATGTAGGTTTTTTTACACTTCAGTTTTTGCATATTTGTGTAATAACAAATTAGACTCAACGGTTAACGAGAGCCAGGCTGCATCTCTCTTTTCTGGAGTCTACGCTAAGCTAAGCTAAGCTAAGCTAACTGTCTGCTGCATTTATGTCTCATGACTCAAGGCAGATGGGAGTTTAGGTGTTTTCTGCCCTGTAGGGAAAACGTACTTGTTACAGGGTGACACAGATAAACTTTGAACCGTATACTATACATAAAAAGTTCCCGTTTCTCCGCGTCACCCTGAACACACCCATGTGGTGCCAATGTAACGGCAGAAAACAGCAAGGCGGCAGCTGTTTTCTTTAGCAACACATAAAGATGTGAAGGGAAAAGCGCCTTCTACTCTGTTCTCCGACACACCTGTCCATCAAATCTAAGTCGTTCTGACGTTCTGCATATTTTCCGCCTCAGTCAGTCATTCAGTCAGTCAGTCAGTCATTCAGTCAGTCAGCCTCTCTCTGCTGTGTGACAGAAAGACGAGATGTCAGCGAACAGGTTTTCAGGGAGCTCAGGGCCGTGGCGTCTGCCTCGGCAGTGACTGATGAGGTCGGGAAGAGTGACGGGCGGCGTGCCGTCGCCCCCCCCCGCCCGCGGGCCTGCCTGGCATCGCCGCCATGTGCCATGTTCTCAGAGGGAACCCGCCACTCACGCGTCACTCAAGCCGACAGACAGATGGTGCACGTAGACGCCGCACATGAAAGAGACTGGCAGAGCAGCGCAGAATCCCTAGGTGGTCGCCGACGGCTGAAGGGGCGAGGGTTCCTCGCCGCCGTCGCCCGCCGGCTCCGCTTCCGCCGCGCGGCCACACGCGGACATCAAGGCGGCAGCGAGTCGGGGCCAACATCAAAGTCTCCGTCCATCAAACGTGTCACGAGCCATGAAAGGGCAGCGCTTGCAGTGATGCTCGGGTCTGGTGTGTTTTCACCTCACCTCTGTGGACTACCGCCACTTTTACTTTATTTT
This sequence comes from Betta splendens, assembly GCF_900634795.4. Taxonomy (NCBI): domain Eukaryota; kingdom Metazoa; phylum Chordata; class Actinopteri; order Anabantiformes; family Osphronemidae; genus Betta; species Betta splendens. The sequence goes on from NC_040896.2 coordinate 18,976,864, forward strand.
GCACAGTCAAAGGCAGACGCCACCGTTGGGGTCAACACGCTGGTTCTAGGAGGCAGCGGGTTCATTAAGATCATTTACAGTTTAGGGGTTTCATGCCATAAAAAGATATCACAGATAGCAAGAAAAACAATGGGAAAGGGAAGCAAACCCATCTGTTCACGTGCAGTACCTGCCCCTTATCTTTAGGGCAGCGGGTGGAGTCACTGCAGGCAAGTGCTTGGTGGCTGGGATGTAATTTCATCCAAGCTCCATGAGTAAATAGGATTCAATTTTTCATCCTTTATCTGATGGTGAAGGGTCGAGGGGGAGCTGGAGCCCACCCTGGCTGTCATGGGATGAGTAGCGGGGTAAACTCTGGACCCGCCTGCCTTTGGAAAACATGCAAACTCCTTTCTGTTCATTTTTATCACACTCTGGACGTCAGTGCTTTTCTGTTTGTTCAAGTCTGTTGCAAGAAACTAATTATTTACATTATAAATTCTAAGTGGGTGAAGTATGGCCTTTTATATGAGGAATCCAGGAATTGGTGAACACGTGTTGACCTGGACTACACTTTACAGCCAGGTTCTGCCTCTGATGATGCTACTGTGCTAATCATTAGCTTAGATATGAGCGACGCTGACAAAATCTGTCGACAGCGGCAACAATAAGTGTAATGATCACATAACACGCTGGGTTTTCAGTCCTGTCAATAAACCAGACGGCTCCTTCACATCAACCAGCAAAACGAAGCTTCCAAAGTGTGAATCTGAAGCGTTTTCATCTCAACTTGGACGCCGAGGCAGCTTTTTAAAAGGAACAAACAAGCGCGGCCAGATGAAACAGCGCCAACAGGTGCCATTTTGTGTGTCTTTATTGTGGACATGACATTACATCTTCTTGAAATGATGTACAAAAGTGTAACAGAACTGAGAATGGCTCAGACGAGGTAGAGCTTTCACATGGGCTTGCTGGCTTGAAAACTACACAGTATAAAAACAAAAAACAACCCAGAATAATCTAATTAAAACAAACGCTCCTGTCGGCCTGCGTCCTCTCATCCTTGTTTGAAGTGATAATAAATACAGATAGCAAACCAAATACATTTGGAATAATAATGTCTTCTAAAGGTAAATTAATCATGAAGTTCATAACAACTTTTAAAAAAGCAACGCGAACACAAACAATACAACTTAAAAAGCATGATAAAAACCCATCCAAAGAAGAAAGGAGGTTGTCTGGCAGCCCCGGTGGGGGGGGGGGGCAGCCATGACCAGCTACTGAACACACCCTACAGCTTAGCAAAGACACAACACACCCCTACATCCGAATGGAAACAGAAGCCACAAATCATTAGTCATTTAAATCTATGGAATATGGAATAAAACAAAACAAATCTCTAAAGCAGACCTGACAGTGACGCGTGTGTTAGCCGGCACATTCTCAACGAAACCTTAGCTAAAAGTGAGCGGTTAAAGCAGTAACCTAGTCTAAGTGCACTAGTAATGCCATTTGGTTTCTACTGCTGTATATAAAGGGTTTGGTAATAGAGGATTACACATGTACACCGTATGTTACACACGCTCGCTCCTGCTTCACATGGTCTAAGTCACACTTCGGAGTACAAATTCGGAACTGAGGAGCTCGTCTTAAAGGGAATTCTGTACAACATTGGTATTAGTACTACACTACCTCCAAGGCTAGAGTATCCATTTCAAGTATTTTTACTATCACACCATCAGTACACACGTCTGTGTATCATTAGGCATATTCAAGCGCACAACATTGTCTGCATATCTAAAGAGATCACCATGTAGAACTACTGAGGCTGTAGACCAGGAGTACAGTACTGTGTATGCTTAACGTGGAAGTGGCATGGGAAACAAAGACGTCTCTGACTGACAGGTTCTGGTGTCGCATTCAAGCTGGACAAGCTGTCTTTCTTCTCTCCGTCTTCTCCCCAGAGTATCAAAGCATGGCTTTTCAAACGTCGGATCAAAGCACAGGGCACCAAAAGAAAGTATCCCCCTACTCGCTCAGGGTGAGCTGAGGGGAGAGGAAAGCATCACTAGGTGCTCTGACTCAACTGACTCACACCTGCGTTAAGGCCGTGACCACTGGGCACAACGTCTTCACTGTCCCCAAACGACCCCCTGACCTCTGGCTGACTGACAACGTCATCGTCTGCCTCCTCCACTGTTTCTGCAATGCATTAATGAGACTAGCTTAAAAAAATGCATTGATAGACAGGCCGTGAGCATGGAAAATGTTAAATGCGAAGCAGCCGGTCAGCTTTGGCTTTGATTTTCCCTTCTCAGATGGATTCATGGAGATATTTTGATTTATTTCAGGGACCAAAATGAGACTCACAATATTCCACGATGAGAGGAAAGTCGTTCTGGGCTGAGGCATTGTGCGCTGCTCGCAGCCAGCGAGAATAAGATTATATCTTATTCCTGTAAAAATATAACAACACAAGATGGAGATACATCTTTATCTGCGGTACCGTATTCTCCTTATAATCTGTGTATTCCACGTCTACCTGCCGCCCCCACAGCTCAGTCTCAGTGGGGAACCGTCATTAATATGAAGGCGTTGTAGTGGAAACCTTTTCCTCCTAAATGGAGAATAACTGAATGACCATAAAAAACAGTACATTCATTTATATTGGCTATTAAAAACATACACTTTTTTCTAATGAGCACTAAAGCGTACACCGCCATTAGCGTTTCTCTCTCTCTCGCTCGCTTTAATCCTGATTCTCCTGAGCTCTCTTGCTCCCTCTAGTCATCCGGGCGGTCACTGCTGACTTATAACCTTACGCCTCACACGCGCTCGCACACGAGAGGTGTTTTCTTGGAGACCTCGGAGTCCAGAGCCTCATTTCCTGTCTCTCGCGACAGCAGGGGGCGACCGCAGCAGCCATGCAACGCCACAGTTCTCCCGTCTCCATTTAAGTCTGCTTATTTCACTTATATAAAAAAAAACTCTACTCCATCTTCTTCTTTTTACGATCCTGTATGTGAACTGCAAACAACTTTCTGTCCAAATAAAGACTAAACGTCAGGATTTCTACTGAACACTGGACACGCTGCTCTTTTAAGTCTTCTTCTTCTTGTGTGCTCACATGACACCTGAACTTTTAACCTTTCATGGCCTCGAATCTGAGAATTCCCAATTCACTCTAACTAACTTTAACAACAATAATAAAAACTCAAACACTCCAAAACCTTTGATTGCGGAAAGTTCTTCTAAAGTCAACAGTGAGTCATTTCTTCCATCTTCTTTCATCCTCCGATCGTAGGAATGGTGTATCCGGTCATTTGTTGACGCTCATCAGGGGCTTTACTGTTTTTGTGGCGTCGATGGGTGTTTGGCAGCCTGAGCTCCATGCGCCTCCTGGCTCAGCAACAACCTCCTCGTGTCCAGGTACTGGTTGTTGTCAAAAGGCATGTGGTGGACGCTCTGGACGTGCGTCTTTAGGTTCCCTTTCTGAGAGGCTCGGTATGGGCAGAGCTTGCAGCAGAATGGCCTCTCCCCTGAGGAACACAACGCACGCGTCAAAAGTCAGCTAGTGACACACACACACACACACACACACACACACACACACACACACACACACACACACACACACACACACACACACACACACACACACACACACACACAGGAATCAACAAGACATGACAAAATGAAACCATGAGACTCGTGCTGCAGTGTGAATGAGAAGTGGGGAAAAAAATAGGCAAAATAAGCAAACCCAAAAACATAATGCACGTTAAATATTTTACGGCGACTTTCACTTCAAAAGTTAATGTTGGCTTTCCATCCTGACCCAGATGTACTCGCTAACGCTTACCTGCACACATCCCCTGTCAGAGGAGCCCTACTTTTCTCTCTCTATGCGTTTGCCTCAATCACCCCCACAGCACACGCATCCCAACACACCCCACACACACACACACACCCTGCACTCGCTCTTCTAATTAGACTGACCTACAATGGCACCGGCACCTCGGCGCAAAATAAATAAATAAACAGATACATAAAAATAGGGAAACACACACCTGAACAAAACAAATGAGATTGCCATTTAATTGCACCTAATTATCATTTTGATAAATGGAAGAATATCAAAGCGGGAAAACAAATGACTCCCCGTGCCCCTCCCGCACCCTTCTCCCCGAAGAAGAAAGAGGGAAATATAGCTGTTATCATACATCATCAGTAACACAACAGAGAGAGGGAAAGAAGGGTAGGGATGTGAGGGAGAAATAGAGGGGGATAAAAACGAAAAAAGATATAATTAATCACATAGAAATAAAAAAAAATTGAAAAACAGCTGGAAAGACGCGAGGGTGAGACGTGAGAGGAAAGCGAGAGCCTCCACTACATCGTCCTGTGAGGAAACAACGCTGACGGCACCGGTGCACTACATTATGCTAAAGGTTATCGTCGCCGTAAAGCAGCGTCAACACTACATCTAATTGGACCCCTCCGCCGCGCCTGCCCCCATCACTCATAGCGCGCG